>NC_137610.1:28546528-28561528 GCF_963280865.1 Gymnoscopelus braueri
GGGTGCAGAGAGCGGAGGCTTGCTTCACCCCCGCTGACCCTGCTGTGTGGGAAAACCAACACACAATAAGTAGAAACAAGCTTGTGCTGTGTTGTTGTCACACCTTCCAGCTCTCTCCCTCCCTCTCCCCCTCGCTTGCTTTCTCTTTCTATCTGCCTGACTAATCATTTCTCTCCCCGGCCTTATTATGTGAACTCGCTGCTGGAGGCCAAGCAATGTTCCCAAGACACCAGGTTATACATTGACAACATTACAGTATCAGAGTTTAGTTTAGTGCAGCGGTTCTCAAACTATGGGTCACGACCCAAAGTGGGGTGGCGGGAAGGTGCTGTTGGGGTCGTGCATTGGCAACCAAAAAAGCCCAAAACTGTCCCTCATAAAGTTTGAGAACCCCCTGGTTTAGTGTATTTATTTGACACGAACATCACAATCACATTGGACGAACCAGTTGCATTGTTTAAAGTGTATAATAGCATCAATACCTGTCCACACAGGAGGCTTTTCTAAATAGAATAACACTCGTCTTAACATCGTGAAAATCAGACCCAATACATTAACTTGTGAAACAACATTATGATTGAATGATTATTCATGTCCTTTCCAATGGTCAGTCAGAAACTAGGAGAAAGTCACTTTCTTCTCTCCTTTCTCTAATAAATGGCCGTATGCTTTAGGGTGAGATGTTTTCCTATGTGTACATAGATACCGGATTGCGGTGACACAGGAATGTGGGACAGAGTTGTGAAACATGGTGACATGATGTGAAGCTGATGAGTTACTCTCCTTCTCCTCCACATTGTGTCTGTTCATTTCTCTTTCTGTTACCCTCTCTCTCTCTCTCTCTCCGAGGGGTTGGCTTGATTGAAATAACAGCCCCTCCCCGCAGTGTTGTTAAAGGAGAATTCCGGACAAATTAAGTGTTATCTTTCATGTCTCGTTACTCACCTAGCGACGTAAAAAGTGGCGTTCTTTTTTTCCATATATTCCCCTGTCGTCATTTTTTAAACACCCTCCGTTGTTATAATGGGAGCGAGTGGGTTAGTGAAGTTCGTCTATTATAACCAACGCAATGTTATTTTTTTCTCTACTACGATTCATTGTAGAGTCTCATGATAGTCAAACATGCGCTGAAAATTCCTGCGAGCCTGCCGTTAATGGCGAACGATTTAACACTGGATGCTTGTTTCTTTCCAGAACCTGGCAACTCGTGTTGCCAGATTCTGGAAACAAGCAACCAGTGTTAAATCGTTAATTTGTCCGGAATTCTCCTTTAACCCACTAAGACCGGGAACGCTTATGTGTTGGCTAGTCAAAAATAGCAGATCTACAAGCTCATAGCGCGGCAGTGCCGCGCTATGAGCTTGTAGATCTGCTATTTTTGAAAATTTGTTTTTAAAGCGAACATTTGTAACTCAAATCTTTGCTTCTGGGGGATTCTACAAATGTCTTCTAAAACAGTTTTTTGAAAAAACGAAAAGACGTATGTTGATATCAGTGGTGCTCAAACATTTTCATGTCAAGGACCCCCAACATTATATGTATTGGCCGCGGACCCCCATCTCAAAATATTTTGTTCCAGGGACCCCCCAGAAGCAAAGATTTGAGTTACAAATGTTACTTTTTGATAAATAATCCAAAGATTTGCACACATCAAGATTTTTCAAGCTATGAGCTTGTATATCTGCTATTTTTGAATAGCCAAAGTATAAAATCATGGTTTAAGTGGTTACACAGATGTGTTCCCGGTCTTGATGGGTTAAGACTTATGAGGTGGAGTTTTTAGGGTGATGTAACCCAGAGAGAAGTGCTCAGATGCAGCATGTGCCTCTCTGGAATCCACCGTCTACGTCCAAAACTAGGTGGTGGGTAACGGGGACTTAATCCACTCGCCATTTTTACAACGAAGAATGTCCGCTTTCTTTGGCCGATTACAAACTGTACAAATGAAGCTGGAATCATTGTGTAAACAGTCCTCCCACTCTCCCTCTTTGGCCTGTAATCTCGCTGGCCTCTTATAGTTGTGGTATAAAAACAGATAATAGTTTTGATAATAGATACATTACTGAACTGAGGCCAAGGATAAGACAAACTGTCTCTTGTCTTATCTCTCCTGTCTTTTCTAACACAGTGTTCGAGAACAAGGACAAGATCGTGATCGTGATGGAGTACGCCAGCAAGGGCGAACTGTACGACTACATCAACGAGCGCCGCCGCCTGAGCGAGCGCGAGACGAGACGCTTCTTCAGACAGATAGTCTCTGCCGTGCACCACTGTCACAAGGTGAGAGGATGTCCACGCTTGCACGCACACACACACACACACACACACACACACACACACACACACACACACACACACACACACACACACACACATACAGTACAGTATAAACACCGCACACTTGCATGTGGAGTAATTCACAAACATTCATTTTCACAGCCACTCCCTGTCTTACTTTTGCTTCTTTCGGTTTTAATTACACGCTGCCACACACACACACACACACACACACACACACACACACACACACACACACACACACACACACACACACACACACACACACACACACACACACACACACACACACACACACACACACACACACACACACACACACACACACACACACGTATATACATTCCTTCTTCCTTCATAATCACATCCCAGGGTGAGAGCTTAACCACATTAACCCATGGCGTCCCTATTTGGGGAATGTCATTATAGGCAAAACAAAAAATTAAAAAAATCCCAATAGCATTAAAACACTTTTCAAATCTAAAACAAATACCAGATCTACAAGCTCACAACAACGCATCGGCAAAGTGTTGTGAGTTTAACTATTCGTCGTATATATAGGGCAAAGTACTGTATATAGGGGCTTAAGTGCTTAATGTGACACTAACCAATGCATCTCCATAGTTCAACCACATATAGCCAGTCAGTCTGCCGCGCTGCGCGGAGGAGCTGCTTTTCTTGGCCCACGGGTGTCGGGGAGTCATCTGGTTCTGAGTGGGGCTGGAACACCGTGCCAATTGGATTCATGCTGTTACACTTGCTTAGCGTTTTGCACGCTGAACAGCTCCAGCGCTGCTGGCTCTGTTCTCGGCCGCTTGTCGATCTCCATGGTCTCCCTGGGGACCCAGCCACACCCACACCCCGTCCTCCAACATGCTAATCCCCCCCCACCCCAACACCACCCCTCCGACCCCTCCCAGGGGTTGCTTGGGTGGGTTCTCCCCTAGTCACTCTAAACATCCAGCTGGAGATAAGGATGATGTCATGGTTTCCAAGGATAGGACAGTCCCAGACAGCCGCGGGTGATGAGTCACATCACCACCGCCAGGCACCGCCTACTACCGCCACCTCCCCTCCTAAACCCGCCGGGGGTGCGGTAGCGCGGTTGCGCTTTCCATGACGCGTCGTTTCATTTTATTTCCCCCGGCAGACTTCTTCTGCAACAATGGCCACGCCTCAGGCGACTTCTCATTGGATAGCGCCGCATTGTTTTGGTGCCACCCACCCCAAGGGGAGACAGACAGAAAGACAGACAGACAGTGACAGTGGAAGAGCAACACAGCTGTTTCCACTTTGCTATTTAGCCTACTTTAATTGCCAAGTACTATGTGTGCAGTGTCGAAATAATAATAGTACTTGACAATGGGAAAGTAAATGTGCCTGTGTCAACTTTGAGTTGACAAAAGTTAGTGCAATTTGGAAATACATTCATAACTTGACTCCAACCCCATTGGTTGGTACTGTATGCAACTCGAGAGGCGCTGATTGGACAGCACGGGCATCGCAGACTGTTGGACTGTTGCTGGGCTGTACGCCTCGCTCGGGTGCAGCTACCCTCAAAGACCTCAAGTGCCTGCCATGCTGTGATGTGTAAATACTAATTAGAATCTTAAGTTATCAGAAACAACGTTTTGTTTTGCCTCTACTGTGTGAATGAGATGCATAGACAACTGACGATCCTTGGTTGTCATCTTCCGGGTTTGTCTTTGCGCTAAGCTCCGCCCCGTGACATTGACAAACGTGGTAGTTACAATGAAAGTCGCTCACCGGCGTTTGACTACTTCCGCATTTTTCTTGATTTGAGCACCAAATTTGGGTGCCCAAATGTGGAAGACTTGAGCACCGAGCAGGCGCACTATAGGGTTTCAAGCGGTAGAAGCATGCGCAGTGGCGTTTTAAATGCGTATAAGTATTGCAATCCCAGATTTGACCACCAGGCGCGACTGCAGCTTCACTGTTCTACCATGGTTCTGGGGGCTTAGTTGGAAATGACGCTTTTGTTGACATGGGAAACAGGAAGTGCCCGCCCCTTTTATTTACTTCACCACCACCAATCACAGCCATGTCAATATATGGTCTCTCAAAACAAACGACCAATGTGGGTGAAGTCACTCTCACTCTTTCTCTCTCTCTCTCTCTCTCTCTCTCTCGCACATCTGAAACGGTTTGCCCCCCCCCCCCAACCCCATAGTTGCATGACCACAACATGTTAATTCCCGGGTCTCTTTAAAAAACCGGCACTAACAACATAGTTGTTTTTTAATCCCAAGATGTTGTGAGAACATCACTCACCCTGGTCAGGGTAATTACAGGCTCATGTTTATGTGACACACATGTGAGCCACTTTTTCTCACGGGTCCATTTGGTTCGATTTGTAAACTCTCATAGTTATGGTGGTCCTTGAAATTATAAAGTTTGAGAACCACTGGTATTTTAGTTGTATAACAGACGTGAAGTCCACATAACCAGCTCTGACACTGTGATGGAACCGGTTCCGGAAACGGTTCCAAAATGTGATGGAACCGATTCCCCGCCCTCAATGTTGGAATCCGGTTCCGCCGGTTCCTCCGGCTTCCGGATCACAACCCTACTTGCAAGGCAGCTCTGTCCGTAATTACCGTAATTGCATTTATCGTTCAGTTTCACGAGTCAAGAAAGGAGAAAGAGATGCATCAAGGATGTTTAATTTTTGATTTACTTAATATGAATACTATTTGTTCTTGTCTCCCTCACAGAATGGGGTGGTGCACAGGGATCTGAAACTGGAAAACGTGTTACTGGATGATAACTGTAATATTAAGGTAAGGAAAAGGGTTTAAGCTGTAGAGCCGGCATGTTCTTTTGGGACTGTGGTTCTCAAAGTGGGGTCCAGGGACCCTCAGGGTTCCTTGAGGCGGTTCCAATTGGACAGAGACAGTTTAGCAGTCAAATTTTTTATGTTAATCAGATTAAAAGTTGTAAAAAAAAGTTCTTCAAAAACAACAAAATTAGCAGATCAACCAGCTCACAACAATGTGTTGCAATTGGCATGCATTGTGAGTTTGTAGCTCTGCTATGGTTTCGCTATGGTTAAGAAAATATCTTCTTGTTTCTATCTTCTTTTTTTTTGCCTCCAATGCTCTCTGACGATCACGTGGCTAAATGTAACCGTCCCGTGTCTCTTGTCTCCCTGCAGATCGCTGACTTTGGCCTGTCCAACCTCTACCACAAGGACAAGCTGCTGCAGACCTTCTGTGGCAGCCCGCTCTACGCCTCGCCAGAGATCGTCAACGGGAGACCCTACCGCGGCCCGGAGGTGAGGCAGGGGGACTCTGGGGTCACACACACGCACACATAAAGCTTACACAAACGGTTGGCCACTTGGTGTGAGAAGAAGTCTCAAGAACAATCTCAGTGGTTCTCAAACATTTAATGTGAAGGACCCCCAAATTAATATTTATTGATCGCCCATCTGCAAAGATTTTGTGCCAGCGAAGATTTTTGTGTTGTTGTTGTTTTTTCCTGGTAAAAACGATTCCAATGATTTTTCAAAATATTTCAAAAATATACAATCAGCTATTTCCGAATAGCTGAGGTACAGTATTAAGTGGTAAAAAAATTGCTGGGGACCTCCCTGGAACCTTCTCAAGGACCCCTAGGGGTTTTCCAGAACCCACTTTAGAGAACCACTAACGTAATTTGTAACCCATACTGCATAGTCATCTTCATCGCCGCTGTCAGTGTTGTAATCGTAACGTAGCTGACACATACGCACATGCATGCACACACACACACACACGCACACACACACACACGCACACGCACACGCACACACACGCACACACACACACGCACACGCACACGCACACGCACACGCACACGCACACGCACGCACGCACACGCACACGCACGCACACACACACACACACACACACACACACACACACACACACACACACACACACACACACACAGAGTAGAGAGTAGAGAGAGTTGTGGGTAGGTTTTAGTGGGTGGTGGTGGTTCTTTTGATGAGATTACACACCAGTCCCACAGGGAGAGTTCTCTCACATCTCCAAGTATTCGGGGGGAGTCCAGATACTGTCTATGACCCCCCTGCACCCCCTCCCCCCTCTTCCTGTCCTTCCTTTGAAGTGGGGAATTGTGTTATAACTGTTGCTGCTCGCACTGTCTCCTCCTTAGGAGGAACAGAATGAGCTCCGCTGCCACCGATAGAGCTCACAGTCAGAGCTCGGAGTCTTGACAAACCTTTTTCTGTTTTTGATGAGAGAAGGAGTGAAAACTGCTCACCAAAGCAGCTTATTTACCATTTCTGAACTCTCTGAACTCTCGTTTACAAACAAGGGCGTTGCTCCTTAAAAAAGAAAGTAAAAGAAAAGGAAAAATGTCGCTTTTGTCGCACAAAAAAACAAAAAAACATTTTAGCCATCCAAGTCTAACCGTTCAATTTAGTATAATTGACTGTAATTTTCTCGAGAGTGCTAAAAACAACAGCGGGGCCGATCGCAATCGAAATGATAGAATCCCGTTAGGGAGAAAACCGCAAATTACAGCAAACACGAGGCATGTAGAACTGAAACGTAACAATGGTACACGCCTCGTCCTCGGGGGTGGGGATGCACATTCCTGGTGCAGGTTCCATGAGCGCCCTAGAGGACTTTCACTTGTGACTAAACAGAGCCTGTATATCTAGCCTTCCTGCTCCCTGACACTTCTAACCTAAGGGACAGTCATCTGGAGACACGTTTCTCCAGAACGCTCTCACATTTCTAATGACCAACTCTAAGGCATGATTTAGTTGCAAGCCAGTGTCGCGCCTGCACACACACACACACACACACACACACACACACACACACACACACACACACACACACACACACACACACACACACACACACCACAGGCCAGAGTCTGACACAGACGTGTGCTAATCAGCGAGGGGCAGTGTGTCTCCGCTGAGCAGACAGCCATCTCTGCTAGATTCATTAGCTGCTGTGTCTGTCTGTCTGTCTGTCTGTCTGTCTGTCTGTCTGTCTGTCTGTCTGTCTGTCTGTCTGTCTGTCTGTCTGTCTGTCTGTCTGTCTGTCTGTCTGTCCACCACCTCCCCATGCATCCCCCCACACCTACTAATGCCCCGCCCTCGGCCTTATGTAACTCCTTACTTTAGAATGTCAGTGGTCAGAAAGTTACTCTTCCACTGAGAAATGTAGACCCTGGTGTCAGGTAGGACTGCTTGAAGCTCATAAGCACAAAAGACCGGCAGTCAAAAATTCTGGGTAAATATTTATAAATCACTCTGCTGCTCTGATGGTCATGATGAACGCTTTGTGGGGGGGGGGGGGGGGGGGATGGGCAGTTAGGGGTTAAGTGTCTTGCTCAAGGACACTTCAACACATAGACATGGCGCCAGAGGCGAACCGGTGACCTTCTGATTACCAGACGACCTCTCTTAACCACAAAGCTATGGCCGCCCTATGAACAGCTTTAAACTGCATGGAAACAAGACGTTTCTCCCCAAGATTACTGCAGTAGCATTTGTCAGCATTTCTAAGACCAGGGCAGGGGGGGCGGCAACACGGTACCAAAAGCTCTTCAACAGAGATCGTTTTGATCGCATTGATGTGCGACGGGGGGAACGCTTGTTAATGTCAGAGGAGATCTCTAGTGTTAAACTCAAAAGGTCTCTTGCGTGGCTGAGCAGAGTCGAACCGGTCCCACGGCAGGCACTGGAATGCCATGAATCACTGACCACGCCAGGACTAGGTACATGTGTTTCCATTGCACAACCAGATCTAACACACCTCCTCGTCTTTTTGCACACAATGTTTGTGTGGTACGGGAAAAGTTCCGTGACAGGGCATACCGCATAGCACGTCATCACCTACTGTATACAGCATTCCTCGTGTCTTTCTACGATAAAATCGGATAAATCAGACAAGCCTTTTTGTTTATTTGTTTATTTACTCATTTTCACCTCAATTTAGTCGTTGCTAATTGCCCCCATGCTTTTTTTGTATGGTCCCCGTCACTGCTGACCCCTAATGTTTGGTCTGGGGAGGGTGTAGACAACCGCATGTCTCCAGACACATGGAATAATCACCATCCACTTGTTTTCTTTCACCTGACTGTGAGGGGTTTCAGCAGGAGGAAGTTACGCATGCAGAGTAACATGCTATAACTCACAGTTCCAGCAACAGATCGCCCTTCCCGGTTGGCTTCTCAACCACGTTACATGATTTATTGATTTTATTGATTTTATTTGCACAACAGTTTATATATACATGTGCATGATATGTTAGTTCTTTCCATGGGAAAGTTGACAGTTGAAGTTTGACTATGAATTGAATACCAAGGACCTCAATGGAAACAATACCGCAAGGACTTTTTTGAGCAGACCCTTTAGACAAAGTATTTTAAATGTAACTGTGCTGTTTTACATTTTTCAATATATATTCAATCAATCAGAAAACAGTTGTTGTGCCGGTGGGGTAAGAAACCCTAAGGGGCTTTTGCGAGAACCTCACCGTTTTACATTACGTACAAATTATTTCGTATTTAATATTCAAATACAAAACAAACGAACAAAAAACTAAGTGGCCACTTGTGTTTGAGAAGCCGGAGGTACCATGGAAGAATCAAACCCCTGTCTCCATAGTGGTGCATAGGAACTTAACTTGTGCCCCCTGAAAAGCCTTCATTTTAATCAAGTCCAATTATGAACCTCCTTTTGAGCCTTTGTTTGTTCGTTCCACAGGTGGATAGCTGGGCTCTGGGGGTGCTGCTGTACACCCTGGTCTATGGGACCATGCCGTTTGACGGGGGAGACCACAAGAACCTCATCCGTCAGATCAGCAACGGGGAGTACAGGGAACCCACCCAGTCCTCAGGTACTGCACCATCCTCTATAGCCGGGTCACATGTCCTCTCTTCTAGCTTTGTTTCTGTAAAGCACACAAACACGCACAGACACACACAAATACACAGACAGACACAAACACACAGTGTTCTAGCACCTGGATTATGTTATTATTAACCACTTAAACTCTATATACTTCGTTGGCCGGGGTCCCCCTGCAGGGGTCTGTCTGTACCTGGCCCCCTCCTTTTTTCCTCTACACCAAATCTCTTCATCAAAAATAGTCGATCTACAAGCTTGTAGATCGACTATTTTTTGCCGAATGTTTTGGCTATTATGACATGCCCAGAATAGGGACGCGAGGGATTCATGTTCATGCTGCTATGCTCATGCACCTTTATACCTTATCTTATCTCTGGCACTATGTGTAAATATGTAGATAATTTGTTTGTTTTCTTTGATTGATCTCTCTTCCCCCTTGCTCCCCCCCCCCCCTTTTCTTCTTCCCTTTCTTTTTTTCTATGGAAATAACAAAACGATAGAACTTGCACAAAAACAATTTTCACCCACTTTATTTACTTCTATAAACTTGTGATGTGACAATAAAGCTGATTCAGATTCTGCGGTTAAAATCACATAGCTGTACTTACGCACTCTTGTACGATGTTGAGTGATCTTACCTCCGCTGTGCCTCTCTGCTCAGATGCCCGCGGTCTGATCCGCTGGATGCTGATGGTCAACCCCGAGCGGCGGGCCACGGTGGAAGACATCGCCAACCACTGGTGGGTCAACTGGGGCTGGAAGAACAGCGTGTGCGACTGCGAGGGCCAACGAGACCACGGCGGCTCGCCCATGCTGGCCCGCTTCATCGACTGGCAGAACCGCTCGGAGAAGCCGTCCACCGCCATCCCCCACGGGATGCTCCGCCAGAGGCCCAAGAAGTCCAAGAAGGAGCACAACGAGGCGGGAGAGCCCTACTGCGGCGAGGAGGAGGAGGACAAGCCGGGCCTGAAGAGACCGAAGGGCATCCTGAAGACCCGGGTGGCGGGGGAGCAGCGGTCGCCCAGCCTGGAGGAGGTGGAGCTGGGGCAGCGGCCGGCCGAGGACGTGGAGGTGCCCTCCAGCCCGGAGAGGGAGGAAGAGGAGCCTGTTTTGACGGGGGGTTCGCCGGCCAAGATGGTGCCCACCCTGCCCAAGAAGGGCATCCTGAAGAACAGTCAACAGCGGGAATCAGGGTACTACTCTTCCCCGGAGCGCAGCGAGTCCTCCGAGCTGCTAGGGGGCACCAGCATGTCTCTGCTGGCCAGCTCCCCGCCCAAGAGGGTGCCGGGGAGGAAGGGCATCCTGAAGCGGAACGGCAAGTACTCCACCTACAGCGGGCCCCCCTCCGCGGCGGCCGTGGCCGGGGTCCTCCTCGGGGACCCCCCTTCCTCCGCCGACTCGGGCCTGTCCCGCAGCCAGAGCCGACCCTCCAGCATGGTCGGGGAGGACAGCTCCAGCTTGTCCCTGTCCCCCAGCTCCCTCGGTGGCGCCGAGTGGCCCCCGTCGACCCCCCACCTGCGCCCCAAGATCAGGGCCTGCGTCTCGGCCGAGAACCTGCTGCAGCTCGCCAACTTCAAGGGCTTCCAGGCCGCACCGGCGCCGCTCCAGGGCTCCAAGTTTGGCCGCGGCACCCGAGCAAAGGGCTCCTCCCCGGGGGACAATGGCAGCTTCTCCCTGCTGGGGGATCTGGAGGACATGACTCAGGTGTACCAGCAAGCCCTGGACATCAGCAGCAACCTCACCTAGCGAGGCAAGGTGGCAGAGTGGGCATCTGGCATTAGCGTGTGCATGTGGGTCGAGTGTAGACATGTATTATGGGTTTCCATGACGACCAGTGTGTTGCTGGGATGCACCTTTTTGGGAAGCTGCGGTTTCCCAAACAGAGATGAAATGCTGATGGGGGAGAGAGATATGTTTACACCCACGCACATGCACACGCAAATGTACACATTTTTAATGCACTTCTCTGGCCAGGAGGAAATGGTTTTCAAGAATGTGAGTAGGCGGGAGAGAGAGAGAGAGAGATTGTAGCTGGCACGAGAGCATGCCACCCAGTCTGCCTTTCGTGGCCCACCAAGACTTTGCTGTGTTTTAAAATGTTTACATATTCAGCAGAAAAAGGCAAGTTAGAATCACAAGAAGCGCAGCGACCAGAAAACTGGTTGGCTCTCCTTGCAAAAGCACCCATTTTGAGATTGAGTTTACAAAAGCACCTTAAAACTCACACAGAGCACATGCTTTTGTGATCTTTACTTTCCTGATTACTTTTTTTTTTGTTTTGTTTAGAAACAAAACCAGGGTCTTGCTCCAAGATAAACTGACAATGTTGATTATTTATTAATATTTGCGTAGCTTTTAGGTTTTTAAATACCAAACTGGTGGGTGTTACTGGCTGTTACTGGAAGAGTCAAAAGCTCATTTGTCTCCCAACCCTTTGTGTGGAACTGACATATATAATAATTATGTTGCTCAGTGATGAGAAGCATAATATACATACTCGACATATATAGCTGTGGCTGCGCATGTAAAACTCGCAGACAAGTATATCTCCCTAAAAGTGTATGTCCTATATATGTGTATGATACTAGGGAATATGTAGGAAGTGCCTTTTTTTCTATTGATTCATAATACGATTATGTATGTCATTTCCTGAAAAGTGGAGAGAGAGAGAAGCCAGGCCGACCTGTCACCAGTTGTGCTGTTTAAGATTTTGTTTGTGAATGTGGAGAGAGAGAGAGAGAGAGACCCGGGACCTTGGAACACACAGCTGACTGGCCTTGATATTAAGGGTTCAAAGTCTCGGTCACACGAGACCTTTTGAGGCTGTTGAGAACAAACAGCCTCATCTACACCTTGGCGTCCGTGTAGGAGTATATACACACATTAACACAGATACACATAAGATAAGCGGACACATACACAGAGATAAGTGGGAACCCACAGGTACTGCAGTGTCGGAGAGATGACAAAGTCTCCCAACTTTGTTGTTGTTTTTCGTTTCTTCCCAACAACTGTCTCTCAGTCTTGTTGCCGTGCGGTTTAACAGCGTAGGTGCTAGAACACAGGCCCTGCTAGAGGTTCAACTAGAGTGACCTTTACTGAAGGTCGATGGCTCACAGACGGCCTCTCACAGCCCTGGAATGTGCCCTGGCAAAATAAACCCAAATGCCGACCTGAAGCCGCACGCCATTGTCGCTACGCGATGCAACACGTTGTTAGCTTGGAATATCATCTACAGAGTATGCATTTGGATCGGCTTCCGTCTTTGTTTTTTTGTTTTGTTATTGGTTAAGCGATTTAACCCGCCTTGACGGATGGATGATGGTGTAATATAAAACAAAGTAATGATTTTTTTTTTTTTTTTTTGCCACAACAAGGTGGTTTCCTCTGTTGGGCTTGGTTAATGTTTTACCTTCTTCCCCCGCTGTGAAAAAGAGCAAGTGGGGTTGTTTTTAGTGCGCTGATGACAAAGCACATTCCACAGACAAAGGCTTGGAGACGTGTTGGTGCTGGAGATCTTATCAGCCCAAAGCTCCGAGTCAGCACAGGTGGGACCTGCGGTCTGTACTCAAGCCCCTCCAGCTGTGTACACTGGTCCATTATGTCAACCAAGCACAATTAGCCAGCTATTGTTTTCATTTGGAGAGGAGGTAAGAGAAGGGTAGAGCGAGCGTAGCCATTTGTGGCTCGAGGGTAGAAAGAGAGTAATGAGAAGTGTGGACGTAAAAAGAGTGATGCCTTGAATCGGTGGTGAAACGAGAGAGGGCTTTCCTGTAGAGCACAGGAAACGATCGGTAGGAGTTGGGTTTGTTGAAGGAAGCAGTTATGTCGAGTAGTGAAAGTAAAAGAAAGTGAGCAGACAGAATGTAGAATGCAAAGTTATTGTTTTAAGCCAGGAGATAAGATAAAGCTGTTGAAACGATTTAACCCATTAAGACCTGGAACAGTGTCATTTTTAGATTTGAGCTAAAAAGCATTTTTTTACACTTTGGGCTATTCAAAAATAGCAGATATACAAGCTCATAGCGCGGCACCGAGTGCCGCGCTACGAGCTTGTAGATCTGCTATTTTTGAAAAATCGTGAAAATGTGTGCAAATCTTTGAATATATATATTTTTAAAGCGAACATTTTTAACTCAAATCGTTGCTTCTGGGGGGTCCCTGGAACAACATATTTTGATGGGGGTCCGCGGCCAAAAACATATAATTTTGGGGGTCCTTGACATGAAAAAGATTGAGCACCACTGATATAGAAACATATGTTTTTCAGAATACTGTTGACATTTAGGAGACATGTAGAACCGGCTTCAGGTCTCAATGGGTTAAGGTGGGATTGACCGTGTCACAGACTAACAAGGGTATTTTTTTATGAACGTTTCTGAGGTATAGGAATCCCCCCCCACTGGTGCTTGATGAAGTCATCTTTCACTCGGGTTTTTAACTGGCGTTTGTTTTCCTTTTCCTTTTTCTTTTCTTGGCGGCGGTGACGAGTGATTTTTTTTTGGTTCAAATGCCGAAGGACTGTGTGTTGTTGACACAGCTTGTCTTGTGGGTCAGTGTGTGACCTTTGTGTGTTGCGATCCGTTGTGGCCTTAGCGTAGTGTGTTACACTTTTCAACAGCGTGGACGAGCAGTGGACGGCGGGTGACTGACATCATTCCGAATATCAAATTATGTAGATGGAAAATTATGCAGTAAACGAGCCAAAGTCAAGTAAAAAGACCCCATTTTGAATGTTGTGAGTCTGCTTTGTGTGAAGAAAAGGTCCCGGGTATGGGTTTTAGTTGAAAGACCTGTGTTGCGTATTATATTGCATTTGTAATTGCCTTTTGTATTGCATTTTTATTGTCAACTGGATTTACAGTGATGAAATTATACTATGTTAGTATTTTGTTTTATTATGCTTCTGTTTTTGATTCTCCAAAATATAAGAAACTTTATATTGCTTTATGTTATGGCAGAGATTACTTCCTTCCTAAGGGTTTGGCCAAAAAAAAAAAAGCAGAGAGAATCTGATCTGAAATCAGTGAAGTCTCAGTTTTTTTGTCTCCTCCCCACATTTTGATACACCACCACAGTGAGGCCAGAAGCTGGGCTGAGATCAGCTATGCAGATTAGTAATCCAACTGCTTCCAGAGTAGGAAGGAAAAGGCAGACGCCAGTTGGACTCGGCCCAAATGGAAGCATATCTTTCTTATGAATACAATCTCTGTGATCTTACCAATAAGCGGATATGTGCCGTCACATTGACAGCTTGTCTCCAAAGAATGGTCTTCTGGCTCACCTCTTACCAAAGCAGTGGGGGGGAAGGGGGGGGGGGGGGGGGGGTTTGGGGTGGGGAGTGGGAAGGGGGGGGTTCAAAACGATGTTGGAACAACAAAAAACATCGAGAGAACAGGGATGTTATAAAGCAATGGAAAGAATCTGATGATGAAACTCTCAATCTGCCAAACTGGAAATAACTGGTGCATATCCGTTAGTTAGCAGAAAGTCTAATCATAGGAAAACTTGACTGGATATTGTTATGACAATAATAATAATTAAAAAAAAATAGTATTATGTTATTTAAGTATTATTTTTGTTACGGCTCATTAATATTGTTGGCTAATGCCGCGGTTTTGATTTATTTTATTTTAAATTTTTGTTCTTTCGGTGTCGGTTTGTGAATCTGGACTGCCAAGGTGGATTAAGTTGAGTGCCTTCGCAAACTTTTACTTTTTTTTTTTCTTGGATAATGAGAATAATTACCAATGTGTTTTTTTTATACTTGTATTTATTGGTGATCAAGCCATTTTGTTTGA
>NC_137610.1:28566528-28579028 GCF_963280865.1 Gymnoscopelus braueri
GAAAGCTAAGATAATTTACATGCGCTTCAAATCAGTTTACAAGTTCTTTGTCTCGGGGAAAAAGGGTTTCATATGAAGAAGAGAAAAGGGGGGTGGGGGTGGCGTGGCCATATTCTGCAAATCGTCTCTGTCGGGTGGAAACCTCATATCATATGTCCAAAAACTGTTACTTTTCAGGATACAAATTCATAAACAAGCAAAAGTAGCAGATCTACAAGCTCAAAGCTTGCGGATTCTCCTACTTTTGATGCTTTTGTGTGACGCTGTAGTAGTATGTAGAAAATCAAGTAGGGCGTTCATTTACAGAAAAACACAAAAAGTTAGGATATGGAGATATGAGGTTTCTGCCCGACAGCAACGAAATAGAGCAAAAATAAAAAGCGGCAGTGGGTTTGGCGGAGGCCGGTTCTGCCTTGGCAGCTCGTCTGTCTGCTGCTGCTGCTGCTGGCAGGACGTTCCACAGTGATGGAAAGTAACAAAGTACATTTACTCAAGTACTGTACTTAAGTACACTTTTGCAGTACTTTTACTTTACTTGAGTTTTTCCATTTTTCTTAGAGAATACTTTTAAACTTCTACGTACATCTCAGAGGCAAATATTGTACTTTTTTTAATTACGCTACAATTATTTGATACCTTTAGTTACTTTGGCACATGTAGATCATTAATTCAATAACCAGTTACGCCTTATTTTATATTTCTTCAAGCTCACAGCTGTGAGGTATGTAGGTCAGCTATTTTCAACGTTTTACACATTTTGAAAAAAAGAACTACTTTTATTTTGGTCTTTGATGTCTATTGTGATACCAATACTCTTGTACTTTTTATGTTTAATAGTATAGTATTTTATATTATTGTTCTATTTGCTACTTTAACCGAAGTACTTTTTCCACCACTAGATGTTCCACAGAGAGGGTTTAGGGTGCCTGACGTTGTAAACTGAGCCGCCTGTTCATTGCAGGAAAAATAAACAGTAGAGCCGGAGTCCGGAGAAAGTCCTGAGTACAGTGAGGCGTGTGTTCTTTGCCCGGGTAGCTGACACAGATTGTTTGAGAAGGGGGAGTGGGTCTGATACTATACCTGATTTATATTTTCACGTATGACTGTGTCACGCTCGCTGAAAATAGCAGATCTACAAGCTCAAAACGTCTCACATCCACGGCACGTTGTGAGCTTATAGATCTGATATTTTGTGGGCGCTATACGCTGTTGTATGATGGAGCACAAATTGGGCATGTGAAAGGCCACTTTCCACGCTCTGTGCATTTGTGCAAACACACGCACACGTGTGCACACACACACACACACACACACATATATGCACAAGGACGTGCCTGCACCAGTACAGACATTTGTGCATTTCACAAGCTCTCTTAAACTCATTCTCACACACACACACAAGCACGCACACACACGCACCCACACACACACACACACACACACACACACACACACACACACACACACACACGCACGCACGCATGCACATGCACACACACGCACACGCACACGCACACACCCCACTAATGGTCCTGAGCCTAAAATCTCTGCAGGACTCCTTTCCTTTGTGCCACTGTCATAACATTGTGACTGGATACGGAATGGAATAAACCACCCTCTTCCTCTGATTCCAGCCCTCTATCATCATCATCATCATCCAGCCCCCAGATCCTCCTCCTCGCTCTCTCTCTCGCTCTCTCTCTCTCCCGGTCCCTTCTCTCCTGTACGGAGGGCCTATTTTTAGTCCTCGACTGCTGCTATTCTGGAACCGGTTGCTGACTGGTCTGCTGCTGCTGCTGCTGCTGCTGCTGCTGGGGTGTCTGGCTGGGCGGTGATCTCCTCTGGAATGTCTGGCCTGCCCTCAAAACCGCTCCAGGAGCCCCAGCGCAGGGCGGACGACGGCCCTGGGCTCTGATTACAGTCCTATAAGCCCCTCTGTCTGTCGCTCTATAGCTCTGGAGCTCTGGTCCTCTCAGTCAGGGACTGGAGGAGGACGGTCGGGGAGAGAGACTCTGTCTGTCTGTCCTATAGAGCAGTGGTTCCCAAACAGTGGGTGGGGATCCATGTTTGGGTCGTGGACCGATTTGTGTGGGTCGCGAGTAAATATCATAATTTTTTTTTTAAAAATAATTATGATTTCAAAAGATTTCAAAACGTTTAAACTAAAAAAATCACAATTATTCATCAATTAAAAACAATTCCAAAATGTTTCAAAAGTATTTCATGAATAAAATGAAAGAATCTAATCATTTCCATAAATACATTAAAAATAAGTTTAAGGAGTAGTGAAAATAGCAGATCTACAAGCTCACAACGCGCCGCTTCGTGCCGCGTTGTGAGCTTGTAGATCTGCTATTTTCACTAGTTTGGGTCCCGGGCAAATGTCTAATTTCTCTTTTGGATCTTGCGCAAAAAAGTTTGGGAACCACTGCTATAGAGCGCTGTGTGATTTACGTATGATTGACCCTTTGTGTATAGTTGTGCATGCCCCATATGTGTATTGTGTGCAGACTTGCACTTGTACATGCTGTAGGTGTACGTGCTGGTGTATTTGTTTGAGCCTGTGTGTGTGTGTGCGTGGGTGTGCGCGTGTGCGTGCACGTGTGTGTGTGTGTGTGGTCCATGGAAAGGGCCAAAGGGGGGAAGCAAAACAAAACAAAACAAAAGCAGCTCTAATGGGAAGTTTTTCCTGTCTTGGATCAGGCATTTTGGGGTTTCAAAGCAAATTGTTTGCAGTGGAGGGAACGCCGTCCAAGCCCACCTGTTGCTCATGATTGCAGAGATCCGCTGGAGCCCGGGTTCTTGTCGAGAGACATACTGCAGTGTGCCACTCAGTGAGCGGAGCAGACTGCAGAACAGAGCCATTCCCTGAGGTTACTGGAGCACAGACGGTGTTCTGCACTATGCAAAATGATGTGGGGCGTGGGCCCTTGTTGTAGACAGTTTATCGTTGTCGGGCAGATAAACCTTGTATCTCCATATTTCATATTTATATCGTTGTTGTCGGGCAGACACCTCCTATCTACATATTTGAACTTTTTGTGTTTTTTCATAATAAATGCCCTACTTTATCGCACCGCAGCGTCACACAAAAATATCAAAAGTAGCAGATCTGCAAGCTCGAAACGTGCGCGAAGTGATGCACTTTGAGCTTGTAGATCTGCTACTTTTGCTGTTTTTGAATTTGATTCCTGAAAATACGTTTTGGACATGAGGTTTTCACCCGACAGAAAATTGTAAATTAATGCCCAACTCCGTCATACAAGAGTGTGGCCGACAATGGCCGATCTATAAGCTCACACCACTTGGCATCGTGTTTTGTGAGCTTGTAGATCTGCTATTTCCTGCTATTTTAGAAACAGTTTGAAAGTGAAAGTGTGTCTGTGTGGGCTTTATAAATATTAAGATATATAAGAGCTTGTGACTAAATAACAACTACATTGGATCCATTGGAACAGGTTCTTTTCCATTTCCTGAAGACTAATGGTTTTGCACATACAAGGTTTTCGCAGCGACCGCGGCAATAATGATAGGAATGCCTGGAACTGTGTGAACAATTGTGGATATTTAGTCATCTGTGCCTGAAGCTTTTCTTTATCTATCACCTTAACCGCTCTCGAATGACAGGCCCGTTCGGAGCAATACTGGCTCTTGTCATTCTGGTAAATCATTGCTCTACTAGACTTCCCCCCCCTCGGGCCAACATCCAAGGCAATGGGGCGTACATTACATACCTCTCCATCATATTTAATGAGATCAACACGGCCCTTCCAAAAGCCAACAAGAGTTCATCCGGTTTGGGAGGAGATTCCCTGAGTGTGATTAGGACACACTTCCCTGAGTGTGAAGACGAAACTAAAACCAAACAAACATGACGGGGCAGAGACTAAGGCTCTTAAAAACACTTTTACATGTTGACCTTTGCCTCTTCAGGAAGCCAAAGGCTAAGGAAATGCTTCCAATAGCGTGCATGTCTTGTCAGTCACTGCTTTTGTGCTTTACACCTGGCATCCCTATTTTGGACATGTCATTATATAGGCGGAAGTTTTCAAAACATTTCAAACATTTTCAAAATGTTTCTTTTGTTTTTCTCAACATTTTCCAAATTTTCCAAATTGCAAGCTCACATTTTCTGTCTCATTGTGGCGTGTTGTGAGGGGGTCATCCGGTTCCCCAGATTCTATGTTCCCCGGGTTCTATGTTCAACACTTACCTTAGGGTTAAGGTTTAGGGTTAAGGTTAGGCAGTAGATCTGCTATTGTCGTTAATGTGACAATCGAAAACTTCACCATTGGCTCTGTACTTGGTCTGCTCTTTTTTTCCCTCTCTACACCAACTCCCCGAAAATAGCCGATCTACAAGCTCACAACGCCTCGCAGGCTCAGCGCGAGGCGTTGTGAGCTTGTAGATCGGCTATTTTCGGCTAATGTTCCCCATCACACAAAGATTTGTGGGACCCCCTGTAGTAACTCTGAGGACCCCCTTAGGGATCCTGGACCCCCTGTTGAAGAGTCCTGCTGTAGGGCTTAAGTGGCTAAAAGACAATGAAGTATGCATCATGTGGATAGATACTCTAACCCCATCTTGTTCTTGTTAGCGTTAGTAGCTACATTATTTAGAGAGAGAGCATGAAAAGTGAATCGTCAGCCATGTTAGCAGAGATGCTAGCACCGCTAATTGGCCCCGGCTCCCAGTGAGAAGGGATGTGGGTTTTTGAAGCTCTCCACTAGTATGGTGGAGGGGAGGAGGAGGAGGAGGAGGAGGAGGAGAGAGACGGGGAGGAAGGCCGTCAGACACTGTGGCCCGCCTGTCAAAGCTAACCATCCAGTCAGGTAATTAAACCTGCCTGCTTGTCTGCAATCTCTCTCTGTGTCTCTGTGTGTGTGTGTGTGTGTGTGTGTGTGTGTGTGTGTGTGTGTGTCTCTCTCCCTCCCTCCCCGGAGTGTGAAACACAGGACGGACGGTAGGGAGGGATGGAGGGATGGAGGGATGGAGGGAGGGATGGAAGGCTGGGAAGCAGAGCACGTCGGTCTTGGCCGAGGCTCAGAGATGTGCGGCCTGGTTTTCTCCAGGACTCGGTCCCACACCACGGCCACAGCGTTTTAGTGCTGCTGGTTTTAGCTCATCCTTCAATTTGGTTTGAGTTTTTTTCTTTTCTTTTTTTTCTTTTTCTTTTTTTTTCTTGCAACTCCCCCCTCCCCCCAACTCAGCCCTGCATGGCTTTAAGTAGAAATACAGCAGTAGTAGCTGGATGGATGGATGGATGGATGGATGGAGCGATGGAGGCATGGAGGGATGTATGCATCTCCCAGCTGGCTAACATTCCTCTGGTTTCCACTTGTGTCTGACTGCCTCTCCTTTTTTATTTTTTTCTGGGTCAGTGTTTCTGTGATTAAAGTTTCTTTTTCCCCTTTTCTTTTTTATTTTTTGGTTCCCTCTGCTCTCTCTCTCTCTCTCTCTCTCTCTCTCTCTCTCTCTCTCTCTCTCTCTCTCTCTCTCTTCCATTCACAGCCATTTTCCTCTCTCCCCACTCCTTTCGTATAAAGTTAAATTTGTCCCAATACCGGCTGGGGGAAACTCCCAACCAGCTCTATTCTGTTGAAGCACCCCCCCCCCCCCACACACACACACACACAGAAAAAAATGAATGTATAGGCCTATATATATATGTATATATAGCCTTAACCTGCATGGTTTCTGTCTCAGTCAGCGCATGGTCATTTTGAAAGAGCGAGTCTAGCAATTATATCGTGCATGGCTCTTCCACATTGTTTTGCAGCCCGTATATAAGTGCTGTTTTCCGTCTCTACAGTTTTGTGTGGCTAGTTATATGCCACCATGCACGCAACAACAAACAACCATGTTGTAACATCACTATCTCTACCGTCTCCACTTTCTCACACTCTGCCAACCCCCCCCACCCCACCCCACCCCCCCCCTTTCACAATGGCTCCCTTCTTTCACATGCATGGTGCCCTTATCATCCATGCCAGATGACTGGCCATCTTCAAACTGACATGGATGCTGATTTGATATGAGCCCAGGGTGTGGCCTTCTGCTTCCCTGTCCTAGCTTCCTCTTCCTCCTTCGCTATCTGGAAGTAAAAGCTGTTTCACACGGAGGGGAGGGGAGGGCAGGCGGGGGGGGGGGGGGGGGGGGGGCAGGTGGGGGAGGGGGGATGGGGGTGCTCATTTGTGCATGTTCTGATTTTTTATTGATTGATTGAATACTTTACTAGTTAGAATTATAAATGTAAATAATAATAATACAGCGGAATAATGACACCTCCTTTCAATTTACATTTACCTCCCTTTGGTCTCCTGATTTGGGCCAATTTTTGAAAGAAACCAGTGATGGATGGTGTCAGGGCATTCCACTTTTTGGTGGCAGAGCAGTAGAATGAGAGCTTTCCCATGTCTGTTCTACATTTGGGTGGCACCACCAGATCATGGACGCTCCCTAGTGTTGTGGCTGTGGGTGTCACTCACTTTAGAGAAGTAGTTAGACAGGTATGAGGGCATTGAGGTCACTAGTTTACATACTAATGCCATTGATATTTGCTTATCTTCTATCTTCCACCCTGAGCCATCCCAAACTAGCAAACTGTGTTTGAATTTTTTAGAATCACTGAGGTACAGTTAGATGAAAGGTGTTGCATAGTCCAGGCAGCAATGTTCATTGTTGTGCAGAAACCATGTAATTCCATGTTTCACGGTATTGGTCATTTTATACTTACAGTACAGGAAGGAAAATAGCCGAAAAATTCCGCTCACAATTCACTATTTTCGCTATTTTGGAAAGTTTTGGATTTTTTTCCCCCCAAAATAAGAATGCCAGGTTTGAAGTGATTTCGTCTGTCTGTGGGTATTATGAATATTTAACAGATGAAAAGTACCAAGATCCTGTAGCTAAATAATAACTTCATTTAATCCATTGGTTTCCATTTCCTGAAAAGTACCGGTTTTGGACATAATGGCTTCCACCCGACACCGACTACATGCCATTTAGAAAATGAACTCTCCTGCTCTCTCCCTGCTTGCTCGCCACAATATGACCCAGTGTTTGGGTCAGTGTATCAACAGGTCGACCCAAGTCAGCTGTAAATTCCTGGTGTCTGCTCTCAAAATGAGATTTGAGCTCATTAGGACATTTTAGTGCCAGTACATTTAACCTGTTAGCGGATAATCAAATTCACCTGCTCTTGCATTTCCGCCAGCCGTTGGGTTTGGCCTGCTAAAGTTCAACTCAGAAAACAAGGGATTATCCTCCTCCGAACACAACCGCTTGAGCACCGTTTATCGAGGACCTCTTTATCTGCCCTCTTTGAACCTTCGCCACGTCCCGATAGCAAAAGCAGTAAAAAACCCAGTGACCCTCCACCCCCCACCCGTCAGGGTGGTCCATCTACCGTTGTCTCTTAAAGAAAAGAAAGAAGAAGGAGGGAAAAAAAGGAAGAGAGGGAAAAAAATTCCCATGAGCATGTGGGGCCCTGACATCTACGATCCCATTACAGCCCACCTAAGACACAGGCGTGCACATAAAACAACGTGAGACACAAGGTAATGAAGTGCTAACCACTGAGGTAATCTCTCTGTGAGTGCTGACCCTTCCCCTCGACATATATATGTTATACTCTCCATGCCAGGGGGCTTCTTCGACGTGCCTCCCTTTGCATTTACAATATAGAATAGTTCCTTTACAATGGAGATTCAGTGTTGCCAGATTTGGCGTGAGAAATAAGCAACCAGGTCTATGAAAACAAGCCCAAAAGAAGCGACTAACACATAAGGACTTTAAACCTATATGTACATCGGCTATTTGAAAATAGGCGATCTACAAGCTCACAACACGTCACAGTTTGTAGATCTGCAATTGTAAAACAAAATCGTGGGAAAAAAATACAAAAATCTGGAACAGGCGTCCCTGGCACAAAATGTTTTCAGATGGGTATATACGGACACAATTCACATATTAATTTGGGGGTCCTTGACATGAAAATGTTTCGGAAACACTGGTATAAACAGCACTAGGAAACAAGCCCAAATAAGCGACCACACTTTAGAAACAAGCCCAAAAAAACGCAACCCGCAACTACCAATATTTACAAGCAACTTTACAGAAAAAATAAGCCCAAAGTCGCTTATAATAAGCAGACGATTCCCCCAGATAAATGAAAATGTCCTTTTTTTCTGGGGGGAGGGAGGTGGGGGGATCCTGGAGCTGACAGGCCTGTTGAAGAACTGTGAGGGTTCTTTGTCTATTCCTCTGATGATGAGGGGGATTAAAAGCTGCCTGCCTCGGGGTGTACTGTGTGTGTGTGTGCGGGGTAAATACACGCACCTTGGTTTGATTTAAAGCACAAAAAAGGGGGCAACGTCCCTGACACGTATCAGCCTCACTGCTGCCTGCCAAGACCAGATGAGAGGCGGAGCGGTTCTCCTCCACCTCGGCAGGGTTTGAGTTTCAAACAAAAGCAAAACCACTCCTGCAAACTCGCAGGTGAGTTCTCCCTTTGATGCTCACTTAGGGTGACATTTGTGATGTGAATGCCGCCACTTTGCCATGCAACACAGATGCACAGATAGAGATAACACATCTTCTCTTGGCAGTTTGTGGTCTGTTGGGGTGGTGGCTGATGGGGTGGGGTGGTGGGGTTGCCTTTAGTTATAAGCTGATGAGTCGTTCCTGAAAGATTCCCCCTGTCATGTGTGATGATCGCCATCTGGATGTGTATGTGTGTGTGTGTGTGTGTGTGTGTGTGTGTGTGTGTGTGTGTGTGTGTGTGTGTGCGTGTGCGTGTGCGTGTGCGTGTGCGTGTGCGTGCGTGTGCGTGTGCGTGTGCGTGTGCGTGTGCGTGTGCGTGTGCGTGCGCGTGCGCGTGCGTGTTACCATACTTGTGAGGACCAAATATTTATAGTGGCATTTGAGAAACAGCCATTGTGAGGACAACTTTCCTGCATCCTCACAAGAGAAATGCCTAATAAATATTTGGGGAGATACACTTAGAATTAGTGCGTTTAAGGGTATGAGTTAAGGTTAGAATTAGACATTTAGAGGTCAGGTTTAAGGGTACAAGTTAAGGTTAGGATTAAACATTTAGAGGTCATGGTTTAAGGGTACGAGTTAAGGTTTGGATTAGACATTTAGAGGTCAGGTTTAATGGTACAAGTTACTGTTATGCCTGATTTATGCTTAGTTGCGCATCAGTGTCGCACACCAAAAATAGCCCGATCTACAAGCTCACAACGTGTCGCAGTGAACTTGGGCTATAGGGTTACAACTTACAATGGCAAGAAATTTAACTCTTTTTTTTAAAATGGCATATTATGTAAGGGTTCTATTTATTTTATTCATGAAATTGCCATCATAAAATGTTGATGTCCTACAAGTATTGTAGCAATACAAGTATTGTGTGTGTGTGTGTGTGTGTGTGTGTGTGTGTGTGTGTGTGTGTGTGTGTGTGTGTGTGTGTGTGTGTGTGTGTGCGTGTGTGTGCGTGCGTGTGTGCGTGTGCGTGTGCGTGTGTGTGTGTGTGTGTGTGTGTGTGCACGCGCATGTGTGTGTGTGTTTGTGCGTGCACTTTCATCTTATTCTCAACTCCACCCGTTTCTTTTTCTTCATCTTAAACAGCAGTAGATGTTGAAGGAAAACAAATGAATAGATAGCCCTTTGAAAATGGATCTCTCCCAGCAGTCTAGAACCCCCACACCACCCCATACCCCCCAACTCCATCCCTCCACGGCTCTCCTCTCCCCTCCTTACCCACAAATCTGACCCCCCTCCCCAAAACCCACCCACCCCCCCTTTCACTTGTGCAGGCTTGACGAAAGACTATACTTCTCCCCGTCGCACGCAACGCTCTCGCAACCTGTCTGGGGATCCGATTGGTCGAGGCGAGGGGGGGATGGGGGGCTGATGGAGAGAAGAAAGGATGTGAGGGTGTCATCATCAGAGAGGAAGATCCCCTTTGAGTGGGACAGATGGTTAAGAAGGGGCTGTCGAGTAGTCGGGAAGAAATGTGTGAGCGTGTGTGTTTGAGTGTTTGAGTGTGTGTGTGTGTGTGTGTGTGTGTGTGTGTGTGTGTGTGTGTGTGTGTGTGTGTGTGTGTGTGTGTGTGTGTGTATGTGTGTGTGTGTGTGTGTGTGTGTGTGTGTGTGTGTGTGTGTGTGTGTGTGTGTGTGTGTGTGTGCGCGTGTGTGTGTGTGTGTGTGTGTGAGTGTGTGTGAAGGACGCTAAACTGTTCCAGAGAACTGTCTTCTCTATACCAGATCCAGAAATCCTAGCGAGAGATAATGAAGATAGCAAGAGAGAGAGAGAGAGAGAGAGAGAGAGAGTGAGAGAGAGAGAGGGGGGGGGGTAAAGCAAGAAAGGAAGTAAAGAAAATGGAACAGATAGAGGGAGCGAGGGAGGGAAAGGAGGGATGCAAAGTGAGCGAGTGCCGGGCCCTTTGTTCTGGACAGCTGAAGGATATTAGAGGGTTCAAACAACTGGAGTGCCAGGGGCAACGGGTGGCGGAGGAGAGTCAAAGACAGGGTGGGGAACAAAAACTAGACGCCTGCTCCTGCGGTTTACCGAGAAGAGTGAAAAGAGGAAGAAGATGGTAAACAAAGGAAGAAAGGGAAAGGAGCGAGAAAGAGGGGAGGAAAAAAAGGGAAAATGGTGGAGTGTGAGTGGAAGGGAAGAATTGGGTGAAGAGGAGCTCGCCGTTCCAAAATGAGACATCTATCATGTCTTTCTATATCTACAGCAGTGGTGTACATGTACTCAAGTACTGTACTTAAGTACACTTTTGAGGATTTTTTACTTTACTGGAGTATTTCCTATTTTCAATACTTTTACTTCTACTCCTCTTCATCTCAGAGGCAAATATTATACTTTTACTCCACTACAATTATTTGAAAACTTTAGTTACTAGTTAGTTTGTAAATGTAAATGATTATATTATAAAACACACATTAACCACTTTAGCCCTATTTTATACGTAGGCTATTTGAAAATAGCCGATCTACAAGCTGAATACTTCTGTACTTTTACTCAAGTGACATTTTGAACACAGGCCTTTTACTTGTAACAGAGTACTTCTACATTGTCATATTGATACTTTTACTTGAGTAAAAAAAGAAAAGAAAAAAACCTTTTTCCACCACTAACTCGCCGTTCCAAAATGAGACATCTATCATCTCTTTCTATATCTACAGTACATATCTCTATTAGAAACAATGAGCGTCACCTACTTTTACAAAATGATTGATGGTGCAAAAATGGAAAACACATTATTGCACTTTGTAAAAGGATAGTAGGTAACCTAAACCTGTGGCTAATCAAATGGTGTCACTTTGACATGTATTGGATGGTCTTTAATTTAGATAGCCGCCCTCCCCCCAAATGAATATGTAGTGTTTTATAGATGAACTCTTCAGATAAAGGAGATTTACTGTCTTCAGAGACTAAATCGTCTCCCATCCCATCAATTTTAATGCGAAAAAGGTTCTTCACAAGCCTTTTTTTTTCTCCTCCTTTCTCTAACCGCATCCATCTCTTATCATCTCTCTGGCAAAGTGATTATTCCGTGATTAGTGGGGAGCTGCCATATCATGTTCCTCCTGACCACCGTAACAATTTATACCGAGGTATTCACGACCTGACAACATCAAAGACAGTAACACACACCTCCCACACATCGACTTCTCAAAACACAGATCTTTCATGCGCTAATGACACGCTAGCAGTGAACTATGCACTGAGCTAGGGTGGGAAAGATTAGTGCATTGACAGACATTCCTAGCAGCTGATGTCAACGAGCTATCACGGAATACGCTCAATATGGACTTATGAACCAAAACATGAACTCCTTGAACAACGTGAGAGCTGATATGTTTGGACGAGGGTGGTCTCCGCGCCGCTTGTCCCACCGGGCCAAGAACATAACTCCTCCTGAGGTAGAAATTCCTCAAACTTGGCCCAAAAGAGACAACCCTAAAAAGGTGAGAGTTGTCCCAAAAGATGCCGTTGTTTGCGATACTCTGGAAGCAAGTGCTAGCCGACACGGCTTGTCGGGAGCACGTGCTCCCTCAGCCTATGTTCTCGGTATAGGAGACTCAATTGAATCTCCTATTGACCAGCCACCCGGTCATCAAATTATTGGCCCAGGAATGTGACAAAAACAAAAAAAATCTCCATGAATTCAAAATTGATAGAAAATATTTTGGGTTAACTACTCCTTTAACCTTAACCATGACTCTAATCTCAACCCTAACCCCAACCCCGAGCCTAGCCCTGACCCCAGCTCCAATCCTGAGGGAACGTAGGACTGATTCTGAACGGTCCACTGGTCTACTGACCGTCAAGGTGTATTGTAGACTGTGACATTCTGCACCGCGGGGACTGAGGGCCTGATGGGTTCGTTTGCCTGACAGATGTTGCCCCAACACCATGCTAAGCAGGGGGGGGTTACATGGGAGAGTGAGCAGAGGAGAAATGTTCTGCCTAATACATGTAGC
>NC_137610.1:28584028-28636528 GCF_963280865.1 Gymnoscopelus braueri
ATGTGCTTCGGCTTCGCTAAGATGTGGTGACATAACAATGTCATGGCATGATAAACACACAGTAAAGTAAGATATTATATGCTGTTGTGATTGAGGGGAAAGTAGTGTAGAACCGTCTCTGTCGGGTGGAAACCTCATATGTCCAAAACTGATACTTTTCAGGATTTAAATTCAAAAACAGCAAAAGTAGCAGATCGACAAGCTCAAAACGCGACGCTTCGCGCCGCGTTTAGAGCTTGTAGATCTGCTATGTTTGATGCTTTTGTGTGACGCTGCAGGATGATCAAGTAGGGCGTTAATTTACGAAAAAACACAAAAAGGTAGTATATGGAGATATGAGGTTTGGCCCCGACAACGACGATATCAATAGACCTTTGTGTGAAGAAGTTCAGATCATCCACCAGTTTGATGGCTTTGGAGGTTGTTGTGTTTACTGTAAGGACGTGGGTGTATTGTTACCCAGGCAACCTTACAGTAAATGTGTCCAAACCTCACACACATGCACGCACATGCTCACTCTCTCTCTCTCTCTCTCGCACACACACACACACACACACACACACACACACACACACACACACACACACAAGTACTGTACGCGCGCAAGCACACACACGAAAATGTCAAGTGTCTGCACACGGACAGGCTCATATGTAAACACACAGACACACAAAAACACATCAGCTTAATCTTTCCTTCCATTGTTTCTTTGCTCTGATAGGTACAGTAGAATGTTGACGACCAGGTTCCCACACACACCAGATCTGGGAGGATGCCTTCTGCATCTTATCTTATCTTCATCTACAACTGGAGAGCTGTTTTGTGTGTGTGTGTTGTGACAGTGTGTTTGGTTGTCAGGGGTCCCACAGTCCAACTGTCTCCAGACTTTGCACAAATATCACTCATGGGTCTGGCTATTGTCCTTTTAATTTGCATACAATTTAGAATTAGCATACATTAATAAATAACTTTTTTACCCGGGAGGTATATGGGGGCAAAGGGGGGCTTTGCAGGTAGTAGGACGGGGGCCAAACGCACGAAGGGCACTTTTTTTCAGTTTGATTTATACTTACGCAGTGCTACGTGCCTAACATAGCCCATCTTCAAGCTCACAACATGTTGCGATGCAGCGTGTTGTGAGCTTGTAGATCAGCTATTTTCATGCATGACACTGGCACGCCTTTCAACTAAATCAGGCTCGCCTGTCCTGTCCCACTCAAACACCTCTATAGTTTCCACCCCTCCCGCAAATGTCACTTCAACTCCCCCCCAACCCCCTTCACACACGCACACGCACACGCACACGCACACGCACACGCACACGCACACGCACACCCAGTAGACTCTCAGACACCAAGTCATACATGTATCGTGGCTCACAAGTGTGAGCACGTATTTGTACGCGAGCAAATGCGTGTGCGCATGCGTACACACACACACACACACACACACACACACACACACACACACACACCACACACTTCATTTGGCTTGTTTATTTGGCCGTCCTTTGCACTGTAGCACGGCGGCTTCTGCAGGACAACTGGCATGTTTTCCTACACAGCATTATTCTCAGTGTTCATTTAACTCAGAGGGTTTCACAAGGGTTCATTTGGGTCCAGTTTGTGAACATTCTCAGAGTTAAATTATAACACAGGGTTTTACTGTGTGCAGCGCAGCCTGCCAGCTGGGTCAATGTTTTTATCTCCTGAACAAGCCAAGCTCTCTCTCTCTCTCTCTCTCGCCCCTCTATCTCAGCCTCTCTCTGTATCTACAGTATATCTATCCCATCTCATCTCTCTTGTCCTCTCTCTCTCTCTCTCTCTCTCTCTCTCTCTCTCTCTCTCTCTCTCTCTCTCTCTCTCTCTCTCTCTCTCTCTCTCTCTCTCTCTCTCTCTCTCTCTCTTTGTCTATCCATGTCCTCTGCACAATCTTCCTGCCCTTCGCCAGAGATTAATTGAATTGTTTTCTGGCATCATCCCCCCTCTGCACTTCAACGTGGAGAAACGCGAGGCATGCGTGTGTTTACAGTTCATTTCTCCAGTTGGCAACTCAAACAGACCCTGTGTTTTGCTTCTCCTCTCCCGATCCCTGGTAAGAAAACAAAGAAGCAGACTATGGCAGTCTAGGAGCCATGAAAAAGCTTCTTCATCATAACAAATAAATCACTCCAAATGGAGCCCCTTTCTCTCACTATCCGGTGGGATTGTGCTGTTGTGGCATCGGAGGTTGTAGCGTGTCGCTTGTGAACATGTGACAACATAAATGTGTTAAAAAATATAAGAACATCAATTCCCTTCACAAGTCAAGGCTATAATACACAAATAAACTGATGCCTGATTTATGGCAAGCCTGGTCGCCAGAGAAAATGTTGTCACTGTACTGTACGTTGTGCAGAATCGTTGAGTGACAACGTTGCGTGTGAAAGTGGCTGTAGATGCGGACCGTGTTGAGTCAAACAAACCTGCTAGACCTAACCAGAACCCTAACCTTAATCTCACAAAAAGATATGCCTAAACCTAACTATAACCCGGGGCGGCACAGGCTCAGGAGGTGGAGCGGCCGTCTTGGAATCTGAAGATTCCAGGTTTGATTCCCGGCTTCTCTTAGCTACATGTCGAGGTGTCCTTGAGCAAGACTCTGAACCCCTAACTGCTCCCGATGAGCTGGTTGGTGCCTTGCATGGTTTCCTCCGCCATTGGTGTGTGAATGGGTGAATGGGAAGTGCATTGTAAAGCGCTTTGGAGAAAATTAAGCGCTATATAAATGCTGTCCATTTACCATAACCCTAAGGATAAAAAAAAGGATAATTCCTTTTAACAGGTCGTTAATGAAAGTCCTTGCGGTCTTGTTTCCAATGAGAACCTGTGAGCAATTGGGGTTAAGAGTCTTGCTCAGGGACAAATTTCATATCATCGGCACATATGCTGGGATAGCCTGGAATCGAACCTGGGGCAACCAGGGCCTCTGGTTCCCTAGGCGGGCTCACTAACCACTCAGCTATGGCCGCCCCTCTAAGCGTTAACCATACAAAATGCTAAACGTACCTAAAATGTAACGTTTTTTTGGGGTCCAGAAATGTTGATGTTTTTGCAGAAATGTGTACAGTGACAACATTTCCTCTGGTAATTTGGTTGTAGTTGCACGGTGGTGTCGCTCACCAAAAATATATGCATGACACCAGCGTGCAATAACCAAGTATAAAACAGGTTTATCTAGAAAGAATGCAGAAATGTGCTTTGGAACACAGATCCAAGACAATTTAATGCAGGGATTGCTGTTTAGCAAAATAAAACTCTTATGATGGTTAGGTGCAGTGTTGCCAGATGTACGATAATTATCGTATTGGTACTATAATTTTACCCTCTGTACAATCAATAACTCCAAAAATGCCCAAATGTACGATAATTTCGCCATATTCAAAAAAAAATTACTACATTCCCTGGCTGCTGAGGCATTAAAAACACTAGTCCAGTTTCAGGCTTTTACTTGTGTAAGGTCCAAGAAGTTGCCTACTTCCACGCAGCATATGTGATGCGTTTTTTATCTCAAACAATGTTGTTTCTTGAATAAATACGCAATTCTTTTGTGAAATTACATATTTACACCTGTGATTTATCTTTTTTGGCTGTGTACGATTTCTTAGAAATACGATAATTTTAAGCCTCCGGTACGATAATTTAAAATTTCCCATCTGGCATCACTGGTTAGGAGACAGTTTTCCAAGGGCCTCCTTTATTTAAAAAAAGAAAAAGTTCTTGCACACAAGAAGCTCACGACCAAGCCAACGTCGTGATTTATGAGAAAATTACCTTGATCGCCAAAATCAGCCGTTTACATTGATTGATAAACTTTCTATGATACAGTAAAGATAGTAACTAATTTGCACTATCAATCACCCGATAAACTGGTCTGATAAACCTGATTAGCCTTCCACTTTGTGTGTGATTGATCTGTTTACCCGTGTTTAAATCACGGCTGGCAGACAGCGCTGCTCATTGCAGGAGACACACGGCCCCTCCAGACGGGATGGGAGCCCGTATTTACTTAGCTGATAAGGTCTTGTGGTTGTGAAGGGTGGGGGGAGAGACGGACTGACTGGCACGCTGACCTGTTTTCGAGAAGCTTCTTGGATTTGTATGTGATAACAACATGATGTGTGGAGGAGGAGGATTTGTCTTCACATAAATAAAGCCCTATTCATAGGCGTATGGCAGCGTCACTCGCCGGAAATAACTGATTTTCGAATAAAAAGCGCAACCCGACGTGCACTTGAAAATCAGTTATTTTCGGCATCAAGTTAAATTAACTCAAGACTGAAGTTAATACTCAGGATTTTTATTTGAAATCAAATTAGAACCGGACAAGAATTACTGTTGAAAGTGCCCAAAGGGAAGTACAGGAAGTAGGCTTCAGTATGGGGCTACAGGATGTTCCTGTAGGCTTGACAACATGTAGGCCTGTCAATGATCCTGTACTTCCACTCAAGACACTTTGACCAGTAATATTTTCCCGGTTTTAATTCCATTTGACATGGAGATAAAACTGGGCTATTTGCATTTTATTTTCCTTACGGATCTCTCTGGGTCTGAAATAAAGGACAAAGGGTTAGAATCACATAGAGTCCAACTGCCATAGTATTAACACTGTAACACTTTAACAGTTTAGAAGCTATCAAACGTGAAAGAACACCCTGGAGCAGATGTACTACTACCCTAACACGTATTAATAATATGCCAATGGCAATAACACAAATTACTAATGTTTCGATGTCACTCGCATCTTCCTCAAGAGTCAGATTTAGAAACTGAACTAGGTTCTAGCTTTATAGGAAATCTGGAAGTGGTGTTCAGGACCCAAGTGCAGAAACTCAAACTCAAACAAGTGCAGGAGCTGAGGATCACATTAATGTGATTTCACTTGACAAAGGACACAGGATCACACAGAGCTTTGAGACTACTTCCATCACAAACATTTACAACACTGCAGAGACTAACAACTCCAACTTCACACTGAAGGAACATAAGCAAGGACACAGTTTAAATAATCTTTGGTGCTCGTCACCCAACCAGGCTCAGCTGGTCCTCACAGCTGACAGCACTCTGGGCAATCAGACTCTTCTAGCCATGGGAGGGGCATGAGGCAAATCATGGACAAACAGGGAGAAGCCGAGGCCGTGACCGCACTCTCACTTTGTTGCTGTTGGGCAGAAACCCCTTATCTCCATATTCTAACCTTTTGTGTTTTTTGGTAAATTAACGGCCTACTTGATCATACTGCAGATCGAGTCACACAAAAGTATGAGATCCGCTTGAGCTTGTAGATCTGCTACTTTTGATATTTTTGAATCCTGAAAAGTAACAGTTTTGGACAGAGTTTCCACCCGACGGAGACGATATTTAAAAAACATTTTCAAGAATTTTCAAGAATTTAATTGCTGCTATTTGTGCTATTTTGTTTATAGTTTTTGCATGACAAACATACCGTGTGAGTGTAGATGAGCGCAGACATACAGATGTGTCAGCATCTCAGCACTTAAAAAAAGGAAAAAGAAGGTGTTTAGACTTTTCCGAGGGGAGAGGAGGGCAGGAATGCCTATTTATTGGCGTGTGGCGTGTCTGTGCCAGCCTGGCCAGGCTGAACTGAGGCACTAAGTGTGTCAGGTGAGAGGTGTGTCATCATCGGCGTAATTATAGAGCTGAGAATAGCTGCTGCTCCATTCATCATCACCTCTGCTTCATATCACTCCCACTCATTTGACTCTGATGGATCTGTGCATGTCTTCAGGGCAGAACTTCTTCTTCCCAAACATAGGGTCATGACCCTTTCTGTGTCACGGAATTAAATATCCCATTTTTTAAAAAGCGGCACTATGAAACTTTTTTTTTAATGAATAACATTTTGTCCAATCTGTATGGTAGAGTATGTTAATACAATATACTTATACAATTGGGGTGGTTGTATTTTGTCTCCCTGTTCATCTATTGAGACATTTAGACATGAATTTTGACCTGATGGTCAGGATTCAATTTATCCCCCGAGCAAGTAGGCAGGCTCTAATAGTACAAATTCAATGGTTGAAATCCAGGTTCAAATCCAGGGTAGAAGAGGAAAGTTACATTTTTCAGTTGTCTAGGAGAGTGCAATGTCTGACTGTGTGTGTGTGTGTGTGTGTGTGTGTGTGTGTGTGTGTGTGTGTGTGTGCGTGTTGCGTGCGTGCGTGGGTGTGTGTTCATGTGAGTGTAGATGCGTTCGAGAGTGTGTGTGTGCGAGCGTGCGTGTGTGCATGGATGCATTTGTGGGTGTGTGGTGGTGGTGTGATAGGGTGTGCATGAATGAACAGCGTTCAGCTCTAAATCATAGACAGTGAATGCCTTTAAGCCAACCAAACGTTGGGATCATGAGGGTGAGCAAACCACACACTTTCACACACGCTCACAGCAGAGTGGCATGTGGAGCACTGGAGCGTGCAGGTGTTTGAGGTCCACAAGTGAACCGTCACCCATGTCTCCTCCTATCAACATCTGGATGTCTGGTCAGCTCTTTTTTTTTATTAGTGAGACATAGGTGGTTCAGAGAAACGAGGGTTAATTATCATTGTTAACATATCACCATGAGTCTTTTTTTACTTTTATGAGACAAAACACAGACAGGACTGAACGTAAACCAAGAAAAACAACAACAGCAACCACAACGATGAAAAAAGAAAAGACGTTTACATCAGAGTATATGAGGTGCTCACCTCAGAGAAAGAGTATTTCTTTAGGATCAGTCTGGGTCAAGGGATGTGAGGGTGTTTGTGAAAGTAATAAGTGGTTGCCATCTATCATAAAAAATGGAGCAATTGAGCCTCTTAAGAGAGTTCTTTACCTTTTCAGTCTGGTCATTACATCACATCTCTGTCAGATACAAAATACAGTGGTTCTCAAACCTTTCCATACCAAGGACCCCCAAATTGGTATATATTTGGCCGCGGACCCCCCATCTGAAAGCATTTTGTGCCAGGGACCCCCAGAAGAGAAGATTTGTGAAAAAAAGGAAATCAAAATTATTAACATTTGTTCAAACACTTTCAAGATTTTTTTTTTTCAAATTAAAAAAATAGCAGATACTGTATACAAGCTTGCAGCGCTGTGAGCTTGTAGATCTGATATTTGTGAATAGCCAACATATAAATGGATATAGTGGTTAAAATAATTGTGATGCTATATTGAGAACTTTTGCTGGGGACCCCCTGGAACCCCCCAAGGACCCCTGGGGGTCCCCTGACCCCACTTTGAGAACCAATGTACTAATGTTCCATTTGTCTTGGTCTCTCTCCACCCATTTCCAGTATATACCCCACACTGCATGCCACTCTCCCTTCTTCCCGCACGAAGGGCTGCTGGCAATCGTGGCAAATCTGCCGTGAAGAACATCCTTCACCAAGATGCATGTGGGATCAGGACCGTAGGACAAAAACAAGCCAGTTCCAGCATTCCCAAACATCCAGCTTATAGCCCCACTTCAATGGAAGCCTGTTATGTTTGCCTCGCAATCAGTGATTCATCCCCGTGTTGACAGACAAAGATGAGAAAGTCTTGAGGACACCTGGGGTGGGAGGAGTCGAACCGTCCCCAGTGGCGTTACTATCTTTGTTGCACGTTGTGCTGTCATTACACAAATAAGACCCCAAAAAAAGAAAGGATGAAAAGAAATGGCACTGAGGTCAGCAGCAGCCCTCCTTTAATAAGATCATCATTTCCTTTTATAATAGGCTCTTGTCTGCCCAGGGTTAGAAACACAAGTTGGGCCCAGCAGTATTTAATCAACATCAAAGACGTGAGTCAGCTGTACTGGAGTGTGGATATGTGTTGTCCTGCCAATTGGCAATTAGCTCATACTTGTGTTTTAGCATCATCATCTATGGTTCAGTTTAACTTACATAAGAACCAGTCTGGAAGGAAAATGTTCCCCACATCCTTTGTTTGGATACTTTAGGAAGTCTGTAGTCTTGTATATTATAGCTGCTTGTGTGTTTATTATAGAGGCTAAAGGGCTACTCACTGGACCCCCATAGGATGTGATTAGAGCATTTGCCGGAGCATAGATAGAATTTATAGCTTTCTCCTAAAGGCAGTGACATAGACGGAAACTTTCTGGCCAACTTTGATTGGTGAAAAGAGCCTAAGTTGTTGCTCAGCACTGCAGTAATAACAAAAGAACATTGTGTTATTAGCGTAACTAAGCGCATGGATTCAACTCTCGCATGGAAAACCAAAAATCGACCACTCAGCCAACATGGGAATCCCCCCCCTTATTGGCCAAGGGAGATATTTGGCTTCTGGGCTACAGGGCATAGCAGTGGTGGCCATTTTGTGGTGCCACCGATAGAAAACCCATACATTCTTCCCCAGAGATTTCCGATTCTTTTCTGTGTCAAAATAATATTTGAAAAACGCAAAAAAGGGTATTTATTCAATATAGTATATAATATAATTAGATATTCAAATATGTTTTTGACACAAAATCTAATGTTTTATGATTCACCAGGAGCCTGGATGGCTTAGTTCCAGCCTTAAAATAATGTATATAAATATTTTTGGGAAATGAATGGGTTTTCCATCTGTGGCACCACAAAATGGCCGCCACAGCTATGTCCTACACTAGGCACATGCTACTCTTCTACAACTATTGCATTGACCACAAAATTGTTTTCAAAACATTGAAAAGCTTATTAAAAATATATATTTAATTATTTATTTTTATTCCTGCTTCGTTCTACTGCACCCGTGGAGGAGGCTGAAAAGACAAGACATGGGTGAGAGAACGGATGCTATGTGGGCGGCACGCGATAAGATCTGACTAGACATACAACTTCATCATGTAATGAACACCCTATACGGCATCTGTCCTGTTGCGTCATGCTTTAACTTAAACATAGTGTACTCTCTGGCGCAGTTTAGGAAATTGGATACAGCCACAAAATTATAACTGTTGTCTAAAGTGTTGACATTGACGGATCACGAATTCCCCCCCAAACAATGGGTTACAATAGACATATCCTCTTACATGAAAGCCTTTTAAGTATAAACTTTAACAAGTTTGACGATTGATTAACTACCATGTTGTCTAGGGAGGCATGAGTTCATGCTATCGAATGGGGTCTCTGACTCTGCAATTATCAATTATCATGATGTTCAAATGAAGTCTGCTCGTTATGGGGGGCAGATGCTCGTTGAGCTGACGCTGCTAATTGCTGTTCTTCTCGGATCTTTTACAAACACTAGTTTTCCAATGCGCACAGTGGTGGAAAAAGTACTCACATTTTTAAGTAACAATACTGCAGTGTAGAAATACTCTGTTACAAGTGAAAGTCCGGTATTCAAAATGTATTTGAGTAAAAGTACAAAAGTATTGGCATCAGCATATGCTACTATAAGTACCAAAAGTAAAAGTGGTCATTATGCAGAGTGTTCCATTTCACAAGTTTTCAAAACGTACAAAAATCTTTTGAAAATAGCAGATCTAAGTTCGCAACGTGTCGCATCACGACACGTCGTGAGCTTGTAGATCTGCTATTTTCAAATGTGTGGTTAAAGTATGTTTTGTAATAATAATCAAAATCTAACTAAAGCTGTAAAATAGCTATTGTAGTGGAGAAGAAAGTACAATATTTTAGATTAGAGTAGAAGTACATGTACTGACATTTTTTAATTCTAAATATAAGTACCTCAAAATTGTACATAAGTACAGTACTTGAGTAAATGTACTTAGTTACTTTCCACCACTGAATGCGCATACACTTGCCCGGGGTTTGTGGGACTTTAAACTTGTGTACAGTATATGTTTGAGTGTGTGCGCGCCCACGCATGGGTTTTGCGATACGCGCGTGCTCGTTCGTGTCTTCCAAAACCCCAAAAAGAAAGGCAGAAGAAGAACGTGATCCAATCTGACTCCAGGCCATCTGTCTCTGCCAAGGAGAAATGATAGACTAAGCAGTGATAAATTATTTCTCCGCTTATGATCTTCAGGGCAACATTCTTCCCTCTCCACAAGCATATGTGACCCCTGTCTTCTTTTTTTATTTTTTTTTATTTTACTGCAGCCTCTTTTTCCTCTCGCAACATGTTTCATCTGCATCCAAATGCACCAGCCCCTTCGCCCTTGCTCATCCGCGGTTGGATCTGCCTGTTGTGTGTCGTGTGGCCCTCCTTCCGATGTCTCTCCAAGGACCCCCATGTGCAGCAGATGGGGGGGTTATACAGTGAGCGCTTTGAGCTCCATAAACCGATACCATGTGATATTGTGACAGCCAAGGGACACAGCAGGGAAACACTGATGTCATCTCTCTTCCACAGGCAGTCACCTCCCTTGTTTAGGCTGCGGAAGGCTGGAACAAACAGATGCTGGAATCCTTCTAAAAGGGTGAGCTGATGGGAAAGCTCTGCGGTGCCCACTTACGCCACCAGAACCCAAACCTAGACAGACACAATAGGCCCTACCACACGATTGCCAGCTGTCACTGTTTGCATTTTAAACAAAGTGCCGTCTATTATGATCATGGCTGTACGCAATTATTGCATTGAGAAAAAAGAAAAGAAAACACTCAGAGGAGTCAACATCATCCCACAGCTGGAGCAGGTTGACAATAAACGAGTTAAAACCATACCTGATTTTCTTTTTGGCTTTTCAAATAATGACCTAATTCTACAGTCTGTGCTAATTTAACAGCATACTGTAGCTATATCGTTCATTTTGTTATAATAGCACCAAATCTGGCAGATGTGCTGATATCTTTATTTTTTCCCTAGTAAATACCGGCCCATATCTATCGTTCAGATGTGAATTAATTACATCAATAAACGTAGGAAACTTCTAGTTATAATAGTATTTGGGTTTATTCCAGAGAAGAGATCTTACAAGCGTCGGAAAAGCATGGTTCCAGATATATTCTTCTGAAGTTTTTAACAGAGATACAGAGTTTTATACACATAACGTGGGGTTACGCCTTTCGTCATCACATCAGCTGTTGGGTCTCGACTTGTTCCGTTTACTGGGCCACCAGGGTTGTGGTGACGTTTATGCACAATGTTTATAAGAACAAATCCGTAAGGCAATGAGGTTAACCTGCTATCTAATATTGCTGACATACCAGACCGAGCCCACCAGACCAAAACAACGTTGCAGGCTCTGCCTGAGGGACCTTGGAAGTTCAACCGAATTGTCACACAGAAGCCAGGCTGGCTAGCAAGTATGAACAAGCGCATACAAATGAAATATATCTTTATCAGATCGATAAATACATATTTATAGATCTATCAGATGCATCCTAAATTCAGACCCTGGTGGTCATGACTGCCATTCAGCGGTCGGTCAAACCCTAATCAAACCCTAACTCTCTAGCAGCTACAGCTGGCTGAAATATAGGTCAAATCTTCGATGCAATACAAACAGACCAGTGCCAGGGAATGGCTTTATATCAGGAAATGCAAAGTTACTTTGTGGAACACAGACATTTATACTACACATAGCACCATAAACAATTGAAGCTCGTTCCAGAGTCTGTAACTCAATGTGTGTGTTGGAGAGCATGTTAATGCATGTGAGTGTACATTATTCAGTGTGTGGCTCCAGTGTGCTTGATAGCATTGCCAGCCTCAACAATGCGACAATCAAACAACTCACAGTGATGGAATCATTGGATCATAAATCATTGTGTCATTGTAAACCGATTGAATCATCAGATACCACTGAAAATAGCTCTTGCTGTAATAATAAATAATAATACGATTTATATAGCGCTGTTCTAGGTACTCAAAGTCGCTTTATAGAAGCAAGATAAAAACAACTTTATTATGGAGAACTACTTAAAAAGGTTTTTAAAAAACTATAAAAGAAAGGTAAACAAAAAAAAAGGGGGGGGGGGATTTTATGTTGGGCGGTATCTTTAAGGGAGTCATCCTTAAAGACCCAAGACCCAAGCAAGGTCTACACACGTGACATATTGCGCAGCTGACAAGATAATACACTGTGTATGGGATGAATACCTGCTGGGCACATTCATCAAACTGACAACTGCTGGCTTCATTCTCAGAATGATGGCACCCCAACAAGAACTGTGCAGAATCAGGGACTTCAGTCTGAGCTGGAGACAGGTCCTCCAGGCATATTAGAAGGTCACCTTGGTTCCAGGTTGTCCCATGCCAGGTTCTCAACATGCTGAAAGACGTCTTGCTTGTCAGGTCATGGTGGAGCACATCGTTTCGTTTGTCTGCCCATGAACTAGTGAGCATCTTCAAAGTCCTCAATCAGTGCTGCAACGTCAGGGCCAGCTACCATCCACCATGATTAATGGCTATACAAATATTATATTGTTGCTATCGGACAGAAACCTCCTATGTCCCTATTTTAACTTCTTTTTTTTACGTAAATCAACGCCCTACTTGATCATACTACAGTGTCACACAAAAGCATAAAAAGTAGCAGATCCACAAGCTCGAAACGCGGCGCAAAGCGACGCGTTTTCAGCTTGTAGATCTGCTACTTTTGCTACGTTTGAATTTGAATCCTGATTTCTACCCGATAGAGATGATAATAATATATAGGCTAATAATATAATAATGAAATGCCCATTGACTTTATATAAGTATTTGTAGAAGTATTTGATTTGGTTCTCAGGGTTACTAAGATGTAATTACGTGTGATTGCAATGGGATAGGAGAGCTATTTGCCAACCGCTGGTGGCCATTTGTGTTCCCAATATACGTATCTATCAACACATCTGCTAAATGTGGTGCTTTAATCCCATGATGAACAATTGTTTTGATAATAGTTGAGCGATGGGTGGGCCATTTGGAGGAAGTGTCATCCCAACTTCTTGATACAGTAAACAAGGTTTTATTGTAGCTCTCAGGGGCACAACACAGCTACCCATACTGTATCTCCCATGGTTTTGTAACCATGAACATTTATTTATGTTAAATAAAGGATAAACCAGAATTAATCACCATAAACACATAACCCGTTGTTTCCCAACTGGAATAACACATACAGTAACACAACAACAATATACAATAAGTGTCTATATGTGCACCCCATGTGGGAAGTCCTTCTCTTTACATTTCCGGAGGGATTTAACTGTCTGTAACCCACACAACACAATGTCCCAGAGGTGCCGAGGCAGAAGCTTCCTTCGCTTCCCAGGCCCAGTAGGCTGGGGTCCCAGCGTGAGGGTCATCTGGTGTGGGGGGTCTTTCTGTACGCCTCTGGTTCTGTATCCCAACTGGTCGTGGTCCTGGAGGACCTATATACACTATACTGTAGACTTTGACCAGTACATTTTTATTTCATTTTATTTCTAAGAGGCCATGTGCTAGTGTTAATGACAAATGTAACCATTTGACGTTAAGTCCCTTTGACAGGCCACAATTACAACATAACAGCACAACAAACAATAAGAAAAAGATACACATCGCACACACCCACAATGCTAAAAGTGAGAGCCTATACAGTATGTGTCAAAGTGTCCCTGAGGAAGACACTTATCCCCTAACTGCTCCAAGTATTGATGGAACAGGTACGGCATTCCACTGAGTTGCATGGTTTTCACCGAGAACTGGTACTGTGCAATCTATTATAGACGATATTCTTGAGATACATACAAACACACACACACACACACGCACGCACGCTCAAAAGGAGAGCGATAGAGCTCTCAATGGTGCAGAGTTACAAAGGACTTCGATTTTTAAACACATAGCAAGCAGCAGACCCAAGGTTGGGCTACACGCAGCCTTTATATAGACTTGGTGCACCAAAATGTAGTCAATAAAGCACAGAAGCTTTACTTATACAAAAGGGCTTCGTCAATTGTGTTGCAACCACAGTAGTACTCAGCATCCTACAGTGACATGGGACCAATTAATGGACTTTGACTTTGACTTTGGCTGTTCTCATGAAGCTGATTTGCAACTTTTCCCAAATTTAAGCTTTTTATGAGCATTTTTGCCACAGGCTACGGGATCTGTAGTGCCATATGCGGTCCCATCCCAACTAAGTCTCAAAGTCTGCACATAGTTTGGGTGCGTACAACCCCAGGTATGGATTAGTATAAATAATTGAAAATGTTTCTATTGCTTTGCTTCAGCGTAATGCACTATAGCCTCACAAATCCCTTGTATGTGCAAACACATCTGGCAATAAAAACAATTCTGATTCTGGTACAAAGAATGTGAGATAAGTGTTAAGTCCTCTGTTAAACAACATAATGCAGGTCAGAGCACACTCCCAATTTTGAATACACTGAGTTAGCCAACAAGGAATATGTCCAAGAAGTTAATGATTTTTAGGAGGCTCTTGAGTTGTAGCTGCTGTTGTTGTTGTTGTTTAGGAGACAGCTGAGTTTCAGCTGATGGAGAAAATGGTAGACGTATTCAACCTTCAAAAAGGACTGCTTAAAGGTCATTCTGCTGCATCTAAAGTTACTACAGGCTTACTGCGCTTCGTTCTGTGCCATATTGCACATTTTGCAAGCTGAACTGATGACTATGATGAGTGAGGTGCCATATTTGACCTTGCAGGTCAAGACATTGCTGATTTATACTGCAATAGGACCAATGCAATACAACAAAAATGTGTTATGTATAAATCATAGGTTTAAGGCATGGGTTTCTTTCCTTTACATTTGTATTTGAGGTACTGTAGGCCTATTTACAGTAGGTGATTGTGACAAAGTGGGTGAGAACTCCCCGATACTCGCCGGTTGTCCCATACATGGTCGTCTTATAGATTAGACCATACGACTTTCTACATGTTCATGCTATAAGTATACCGTTTCACTCGTCATCCTGGGTTGGTTTGTGTTAACATCGTGTTACACTTTAATAAACTCACATGAGAAGCACTCTACTGTAGGTGTGAACTGAATACAGTTTTGATCTTAAAACAGACTTATAGGTGACTGTTAGCAAGGAGACTTCTGGTGACTGATATTGTCGTTCTTTGGGAGACCTTATTTTTTCGATTAGTTCTTTAATTATGTTAAAATATTATGTGGTGGACTTGTGCTGAAAAAGGTGGTAATTATTTCTACCTTTATTTAGACATTTAAATTTAAATAACTAATCGAAAAATGAAGGCCAATTTCCAACATTTATAAAAGTATCTGTTACTCTGACTTGTGTCAGTCTCCCCCGATGGCAGCCAAGTCTTGAAATGCATTACGATGCTGACTGGTGTAGTCAGGGAAGTTACTTTTTGTTGCTTGGCGTTTTGTTCTACTTTTGATGATTTAAATTGAGTTAAACACTAATTGGTCCGCCATCTGAGACATACCTCACGGTGATCATGTTGCTGTCCCTTTGAAATCTGCACGTGGCAGGACCCAGACAATCCAGTTTAGAGAATTAAGATAAGCAACCTGTTGTGAATTTGGTCAACCCTCAAAAACGTTTTCCTCTGACTAAGGCCGGTGACTGTGAGTGATGATTCAGAGAACAAGATGACACCAGGCAGTATCAGGGGCGGCCATAGCTGAGTGGTTAGTGAGCCCGCCTAGGGAACCAGAGCTGGCCCTGGTTGCCCCAGGTTCGATTCCAGGCTATCCCAGCATATGTGCCGATGATATGAAATTTGTCCCTGAGCAAGACTCTTAACCCCAATTGCTCACAGGTTCTCATTGGAAACAAGACCGCAAGGACTTTCATGAACGACCTGTTAAAAGGAATTATTTATCACACACGCTCTGAAATGTATTCACATACTGAACTGTAGAGAATACACTTAGTTAGAAGTAGGCTCAGTAGAGGATGTCCATGTATTGACAGAAACATGTTCAAAACAGTGGGTTGCGCACAACAAGTTTGTTGCTGGTGCTGGACACAAAACGACAGTTTGAAAGAATAAAAGTCTGCACAACAGCATTGCTCCTCAGTGTTTCATTTACTTTAAAACACAGAAATTACATGGTACACCGTGTACCATGTAATTTCTGTGTTTTAAAGTAAACAAAACACTGAGGAGCAATGCTGTTGTGCAGACTTTTATTATTTTATATTGAAAGACATAACATAACATGATAACAAATGGAATGTATTGGTTAAAACAATGGTTAAATATTTAACACCTAAATGTAGTGTACAGAAACATTGTGTTGATTTGTTTTGACGAAGATATCCATTCATTCGCTGTTGTCAGGTTTTATTCCATAGGGGGCGCTGTGGGGGGAAGCAGCACCTACCTACCTAACAGTTCCAGGAAGTGAGGTACCAGGAAGTGAGGCTATGGGGGTTCCATGTTGGGTGTGAAAGAGTGTTTGGTGTGGTTTGACTCTGTAAAGCCTACCCTGTAATCTAAATAAGAACTTTAATTAAGAAGATATTCTGATGGTGGATATTATGAACTGAAACAGATTAAAGGAACAAAGGAATCCCCTGGAGCCTCCTGACATATGAGAGTTGCTGAGTTGGGTAAGAGGAATATAGTTTTTCTTTTTAATGCAATGCATTGCAAATTTTTTTTTGGGGGGGGGGATATTAGCCTACTGGATTACTTTCAAGGAACTTCTATTAACTAAAGAAGGGACAAAAGATCAGATTTGCTCTTTTCTGTTCATTTGAGAGAGATGTAGATGAATGCTAAACATTTAATTAGGCTGATTTACATATCGTCGCTGTCAGGTAATGCCCTACATCTACATCATCATACAAGAGTGTTGCACAAAAGTAGTAAAAATAGCATATCTATAAGCTCACTATGCGTCGCGATGAGAGCTTGTAGATCAGCTATTTTCACTATATTATTATATTTTTTTACTCATAATAAAAGGGAACGCTTTCTTTGGGACATATGAGGTTTCCACCCGACAGCGACGATTATAGGAATATTACATGCTACTCCATGTGAATTCAACATCAAACTGCAACCAGCATATTGCCTCGATTACGCGTGCCTTTATCTGAAAATAACAGAAGAAAAATCACGAGATGGGCGCATTGCTATGAAAGCCACATCTGTATGCCCTCTCTCTACCTTTTTCATTTTCCAACTTAAAAACTCCTCCACCCCCCTCCAGTGTTGCCAGATTTTGTGAGTGAAACAAGCCACCAGGTCTATGAAAACAAGCCCACAAGAATTGCGACCAGTTTTACCACTTGAGCCCTATTACATCAGCTATTTGAAAATAGACGATTTACAAGCTCACAACGTGCTGCGATGCGACGCGTTGTGAGCTTGTAAATCTGCTATTTTCAAAAAGAATCTTGAGGGAAATGTAAACATTTTGAATGTTTTGAATTATTTTGAACAACACCGATCTTGTATGGGGATCCCTGGCACAAAATGTTTTTAGATGGGGGGGGGGGGGGGGGGGTCCGCAGACAAATACATATTTTGAGGGTCCTTGACATGAAAATGTCTACATTAACATTGGGAAACAAGCCCAAATAAGCAACCAGCAACTACCAATATTTACAAGCGACTTACAGCAAAACAAGCCCAAAGTCGCTTATAATAAGCAGACCTGGCCCCCCCCCCCCCCCTCTCTCTGTCCTCGCTGCCCTGGGCCCGGCCTCCTCCATAGCTCTCCTCCACTTGGCTGGTGCCCCACGTGAGGCCACTCAATCTTTGATGTGAAGCTGTTGACCGTTGGCTCGCGTGAGCTGGGAGCCGTCTGCTGCCTTTGATCGCAGCCTGGGCTTTCTGGATTTTTTATTTTTTTTTTACCTTTTTTTTTTCTTCCTCTCTAACGTAACTGATGGAGCGAGGTTTATGGGGTACATAGCTATCAGCCTGCTCCAACCTCCCCTCACTCCATCGCAGCTGGTCCTCCAACCAACCAACCCCATCACCCCCGCTCCGCCCCCCCCCCACCCCCACCCCACCACCATGCCTGAGCAGGAGGCCCCCTCCTGCTTCACTCTGACACCTGTGTTTAGTTGAGCAGCCTTTTTTCCCCCTGACAGGTAAATCACTACACTGTGGCCTCACATAGCTAGCTAGCGCAGAGCTATGTGTATAGTACCGTCTTACTGTACATCGCCCAGCCAAGCCCCACCACCACCACCACCACATACCTCAATCAACATCTGTCATCAGCAGCCTATGTTGACCAGATCCCTCCACCGTTCCTACACCCCCCCCCTCTGTAATGAAACGGTCCGTCCACCACCGAGTGCATGCCACTGGCGGCTTGAGTGGGAGAATTAATTAGGCGGGGAGAGAAAATGGTGTGAAAAGCGGGCGAGCTATGTAAGAAGGGGTGGGCATGGCTTTTTTTTGTAGACTGCCCAGACAAGCTGTGTTTACACGAGGGGGACATAAAAACATACATGGAGCAGTGACAAGTGGGACTTTCATGTGCTGTAATGTTGTGTCAGTGAGTTAACCCGTTAAAACCGGGAAAGCGTCTGTGTCGATTTTTAGCCATATTTTATACTTTGGCTATTCAAAAATAGCAGATATACAAGCTCATAGCGCGGCTTGTAGATCTGCTATTTTGGAAAAATCGTGAAAATGTGTGCACATCTTTGAATATTATATATTTTTTTTAAAAGCGATTATTTTTTACTCAAATCTTTGCTTCTGAGGGTCCCTGGAACAATTTTTTTTTAGATGGGGGGTCGGCGGCCAAATACATATAATTTTGGGGGTCACTCACTGATAAGAAACATAACTGTTAGGATTTAGCCTCAGGTCTTAATGGGTTAAACAAGCCACTTGGGCTACGGTGGGTGTCAGCCCCTCCATGCTCGCCGCCTTGACAAGTGCCAGCTGTCAATGGAAATGTAAGAAATATACACATGTGCGACCATATATATATTTATATATATTGCTGTAGGCACATAAGGTGAGTCACGTGTTGACACATTCCAGTTAGGGAGCCAAACCATGGGAGAGGCAGCAAAAAGGTCAAGTGCAACACCTGCATGGCGGCCTCCAGTGTTTTCCCCACTCATCACCTCCTACCACACCGGTCACCTCCTCCTGGGCTCCTCAATGGGGCTGTTCAGCACATTGCACACAAGATACCTATCTGTGGGAGATATAGGACAGTATGGGAGGTGCATGCACACAAGTCTGTGTCCTCCAGCAGAGGATGGGATTGCAGGAGGCTCTCTATGCGTGCAAAGCTCCAATCCGTCATTGTCAGGAGCCTTGTGTTGTCTGGCCATAGAAGCCCCCTCTCTCTGAGCCCCCCACCACACACACACACACACACACACACACACACACACACACACACACACACACACACACACACACACACACACACACACACACTGAATGAACTCGGGGATGAAGCACTGACTCCTGTAAAAAACGGGCTTTCCACTTAGCCGTGGCTCTATAAAAAAGGGCCAGTGCACTCAGTGTGCCGTTAATTACCCCGACTCCAAGTGGAGTGAAACCCCCATTAAGTTAACATAATGGACTCTGTCACCACTTCCCCCTGGGTTGAATAATGGCCTTGTTGTCAACGGCCGTTTACAGATGAGAGCAGGGGCTTTAAGATACACATCCGAAGATTCTTCCGTGTTATGTCAGATTACAACAATGTCCAAAATCCTCGGCTCGAATCACAAACATCCCCACTTCCACTTCAAGCTCCCTCTTCCGTTTAGTTACGGAGGGGGAAAAATATGATGTGGTAACCTCTGTAAACAAAACAAGCCATGAGAGAGAGAGAGAGAGAGAGAGAGAGAGAAAGTGCAGTTTGTTGTGTTGGCGTCGAGCTTTGCAAGCTGGAAAGCAAAGTGACCCGTCTATGTCTCTCAGAGGTCATTTAACCCATTAAGACCTTCGGCCCATTCTACAAATGGTTTTCTGAAAAACGTATGTTGCTATATCAGTGGTTCTCAAACGTTTTCATGTCATGGACCCCCAAAATTATATCTATTTAGCCACCGACCCACATCTGAAAATGTTTTGTTCCAGGGACACAAAGATTTTAGTGAAACATTTTTGCTTAAAAAAAATATATATATATATATATATATATATTAAAAGATTTGTCAAAAAAAATCTAGTTTTTTAAAAATAGCAGATCTACAAGCACGAAGTGATGCGCTATGAACTTGTATATCTGCACTTTGTATATATTGAATATCCAAAGTGTAAAATAATGCTTTTTAGGAGAAAAAATACTAAAATGACGGATGCTTTCCCGGTTTGAATGGGTTAAAATCACAAACAAAACCGACGTGTAAGAGAGCAGTAAAGAGGTCAGGCTGAATATGTAGTTATAATCCAGGTCTGGTTACATCTCACTGTAATGGTCTGTACGGCGGCCAAGGGCAGCAATAAGCTACAACGTTTATTGGACTCCTTGGAGATGGCAGGATAAAAGTGCGTGGTGTATGTGTTTATGTGGGTTTTTGCGTATGTGTGTGTGTGCAAAGGCTGCACATGCATGTTTTGCATGCATATGTGTGTATGGGTATGTACAGTACAGTACAGTACAGTACAGTACAGTATACATGTGTGTGTTTGTTTGTTTATCTGTTTGTGTGTGCCTTTGAAATGAATGTTTATTGGTCTAATGAGGAAACAGACAGCTGACAAGGTGGCTTATTTTTCTTCAGGTCGGACGTACAGTCAATAACGTCGTGGCTAGCATCAAGCCAGTGCCGGTGAAAGAAAAAAAAACATTGGAGTCAAATTCAATTACCTTAAGTGGACCAGACTGAAAATGAGTGGGTCTGTTTCAAATTGGACCCATTTTCGGCTCACAAAAACACCCATTTTACTGGCCTAAACGTAACATGACCTCAATGGCATTGCCACTGAGATTAAAGTTTTTTTACTGGACAAAAGGAGCTATCAACAGCTAAAGTCTAGTAACTCAACGCAGAAGCGTTACCGTAGATGGCAAATTATCACCGACTTGTCAATGCCCTACATTCTGGAGGTCAATATCTTGGAGCAGCTCATATAATTCTCCGTATAGGATGGCGCTTTGTTGCCGCGGACTAAGGTTTCACCCTCCCTTCTTTGAACTTCTCAGCACTGTATACGGGCCATTGTGCATTGCAGTTCAGCGTCAGGGAGCGCTCCTCCTGGGAGCCATATAGCCTTCCGTCTCGGCCTCGGCGAGACCTTTCAATGGCCGGTCGTCACTCTGGAACACATTACCTGGAAAAGACATGGTTTTTGAAGCACAGACAGAAGTGTGTCAGACCAGCCCAGCCCAAGGTAATATCCGTTGGCAATCCATCTGTCCCCCTCCTCTCCAACGGAGGCTCATCCGGCCCCGCTAAGCTCTCCCCACATGGGAAGCAACAGACTCGGGCCTCTCACGTGAGGCCATTCCTCATGGTTCCACTTCCCCCCCCACACATCTGCTCATGGGTATCTTGTAAGGAAGCTTGGTGACACAATACAGCTTTGTCTGCAGACAATGATGATACTTACCTTGGTTGGATCCGAGACCAAGAGAGAGAGAGAGGGAGAGAGAGAACGAAAGAGAAAGGTAAATTACATAATGAGATCAAGGGCCAGCGTGTTTGTGTGACCCAGTTTGAGGAGCCGGTATAAGCAGACACGGTCTGAAAGCCATTATGCACTCTGACAAGTCCAAATGAATGGGCCATTTCTCTAATGTGGAACAGAGACGGGGGCCACGGATACTTCAAATGTTTCAAATTCAGCAAAACAGTGACCTCCCTCCGGAGGGCTGCGAAAATAAATCCCCAGTCACACACTCCGACCACAGGAAAGGAGAAAAATGGGCCCTGTCTGCGCAGCCCTCTCTCTCTCTCTCTCTCTCTCTCTCTCTCTCTCTCCGGCACGTGAGACAAAGTGAAAAAGTATGCAGTGCTCTATACTGGGATTGTGTTGCATGTTTGCGGGATCGTTGTCTATACCTATATATCTTTGTGTGTGTGTTTTCTTCATTATATAGTGCTTTTGTCTCTTGTTCTTGAATTGTCTCCGTCTGCCTGCCGTTTGGTACCACTAGACCCGTGGTTCTGGGTCCACACAGCAAAGATCCTCAATGCATTTCTTTATAATTCATATTTTTATTGCTTTTCAATTCACAAGTAACAAGTAGTAGTAAAAACTTAACACAGAACAAAAGGGAACAAGAAATAAAACAAAGACAAATAAAACATGTTTTTTTTTGTTTAGTTATTTAAACAAAGAAAAGTGCAGTTCAGACATGAGTCGCCTCAATGCATTGCTACACTCTCAGGGTTACGTGAGAACTGAGGATTTTACTGTGTGTGCACCATTGTTGTGTGCTGAAAAAACAAATGCTTACTTGAATTCACCAGACATTCCAGGTTAACCACTTAAAAAACCCTCTATACTTACTAAACCTGACCTGAGTTCGCTCTGTACTTGGTGTGCTTTTTTCCCTCTACACCAAAACTATAAAATTGTCTATTTTTGGTGAATGTTACTGGGAATTCTAGGGTTCAAGTGGTTCACACGATCTTGTGACCAAAATGCCGCCGGTTCAAGTCCCAAGACCAAAATAGGAAAACCAGATCAGGGATAATTACCATCACACTTTATCCTCCATTGGCAAACACCAGCTCCATGCCCTTGAGCATGGTATTTAACCACATGAACCATAATGTCCCTATTCTGGGGGTCAACATTCAGCCAGCGAAATTAGCAGATCTACAAGCTCACAACGTAGTTGAGTAATATTTGACCAGGAGTATCTATACTTTGACTCAAGTACTGGGGTCGACTACTTTGTCCACTACTGGCAAAAAGGCAGCGGCAAATAGAAAACTCTTTAGTTTCGCAGGCCTCGATTAGATGGCCACTGACTTGGGAGCAGCTCTTGGGTCGGGTGTGAATAATCCGCCTCAGCTGTATAATTTGAAGCAGGGTGTTGCTGAGGAAGCGCGTGCAGCGCTCAGCAAACCTTTCCCTGTATAAATACAGGTTAAGCATAGTTCATCAAGAGCAAAAACCCAGCAAGGCTCCTAATAATAATCCCAACTCATGTTCGCGCTGAACAAACGTGTGTTCCTCAGCGCAGGTCACTCTTGGCACGCAGCTCTGCAGAAACAACGGAAACCATAAAGCACGCGTTTCTTTTTCACTCTCTCCCCAACCAACACTTTCGGAGGGAGGTTCAGTGGTGGAAGTAGTAGTACTCAATTTTTGTACTAAAAACTTGCAATACCACAATGTAGAAATACTCTGTTATAAGTAAAGGTATATTCAACATTTCACTTGAGTAAAAGCACAAAAGTATTGGCATCAAAATGTACTTTTAAGTACCAACATTTAAATTGCTCATCATGCTGGATATCCCAGTTCACAAGTTTAAAAAATTGTGAACGTCTTTTGGAAAGCAGATCCACATGAAAAACTGACACACGTCACTTCACAAAGTGAAAGTATACCTCAAAACTGTACTGTAAAAGTACAGTACGGGAGTAAATGTACTCAGCTACTTCCCAGCACTGGTGTGGAAGCTGTGCAGGCGAGAGGTGGCGGGGCGAGGGGTGGGGGGGTGAGGGGTGATGGGGATGTGGGGGGGAATGGGGGAATGGGGGGGGTTAGGGGTTGATGGAGCGGGCCACCTGAACAAACCAGTGTGGGCCCAGGCAGCCCAGAACAGCCAGGCTCAGTCAAATTTATGACTCCCCCCCCCCCCCCCCCCCCCCCCTTAGACCAAGGGCCTCCATCTCTGGAGCCCCTGGAAACATGTCACTCTGTTGTTCTTTTTTCTCCTCCTCCTTCCTCCTCATTTCTCGTATCGTCCGTGGCAGGCTAGAAAACCTTGTATCTCCATATTTGGTATTTTTTAATGCTTTTTCATAATGGCTTTGTTGTATATATTGACAGTGGCACGCAGACGTTGGGAAAGTGTAGTCGATCTGGCTCACAACTCGTCGCTGTGCTTGCTTGCTACGGTATGCAACGCACTTCGACGCATCGCAATGCGGAAGAGCTCTTTTTCTTTTTACAATTTAGAAAATGTGTCACATTTTCTAAATTGTTCAAAAGATATATATTTTTGGTCTAAAATGACATGACAAGGCCACCATGTTGAAAGTTATTCAATCTGTCTGCAGGTTTTATGTATATTTAACCAAAAGGTATTAACATGAGCTTGTGACCAAAACTAAACCTAAAACCCCCCAAAAAATCTCAAATCTCATATCAATTACACACCCCATGAAGCCTTGAATTCATGGAGATTTTTTTGTTTTTGTGGCATTCCTAAGCCAATAATTTGATGACCGGCGGAGACTCAATGGAGACTCTTTAAGTCTCTTACCGCAGTTATCGGAGACTCCGTCGGTCATCACATTATTGGCTCAGGAATGCGACAAAAAACAAAAAATCAAGGCTTCATGGGGTGTGTAATTGATAGAAAATAACATTTTTGGGTGAACTACTCCTTTAACTACAACTGGATCCAACGGATTCAAGTGGATCCTACTATATTGGATCCATTGGTTTCTTTTTTTCTATACCTCCTCCTGAAAAGTGATGGTTTTCGGACATACAAGGTTTCCGCCCGACAGCGACATTATTCTCCATGCCTTCCTTGTCAGTCAGTTCTCTCACAATGTCTCATCTCATCCCAGACATCCTGGCCAGCTGTTCGGCCAGACGTGGTGTCTGTCTACAGCTGTCTGTTGGAGGCTGAGAGTTGCAACTCCAGGGTGCAGCGAGGCTAGCCGCATGCATGGCCCCAGACAGTCAGACAGGGAGCTAGTGTTGATTTTGACGGCAAATTTTGTCATTGTCTTTTGAATAAAATTCCATTTAGTTTTAGTCATATTTTAGTCGTCTGAAATGTTTTAGTTTTAGTCTTGTTTTAGTCGACTAGATATTATAAGATTAAAGTCGACTAAATCTACAGTTGATTTGGTCGACTAAAATGTATTTTTGGCAGTGCCTTGATGGCGTCGTAATGGCTGATTTTACACTTGGTTGCATGCTGAAAATAGCCGATCTGCAAGCTCACAACGTTGTGAGCTTGTAGATCGGCTATTTTCAGAGCGCAACACCCGAGCGCAACCAAACATAAAATGACTTGTCTTTTAGTTCTTCTGGATCTCTTCTCCACTCGTCCCTCACTAACATTTTAGTCTAGCTTTTATTTGTTGACGACATTTTGGACGATATTTAGTCTGTTTTAGTCAGCGTAGCTTAGTTTTTATTTAGTTTTAGTCAGTGAAAAAAGGTAGTCGACGAACATTTTTCGTCATACTTTTAGCCGACGAAATTGGAGCTACAGCTCCAACACCATGGTCACTTCTTCCCCGCAACAACCTGTGCATGACCCAGAGACAGCGACTATACGCGTCCTCCATATTACCACCCACACAGACAGAGGAGGCTGCACCACCACAGGTCTGTTGCTGCACATGTGGAGGGATACAGGATAGCTGGGCACTAGAGACATCTGGGTCACCTCGATGTAATATTGGCTATTTTGTCCCAAATGTAAAACGAAATAAAAAAATCACACCCTGTGTGAAGTGGGCGGTGTCTTGCTAGCTAATCACAATACTGAATGGAGTCGATCAATCATGTACAAAGGATAAATACATTTATTGAAACACTCTTTATGATGGACAAAACCATAACTTGAAAAAAACCAAAGTTTGGTTTTTTTCAAGTTATGGTTGCTTATATAGGGCTATGCACATGTGTCATGTGACACTGGCCAATCACAGTCCTGAATAGGCTGTGATTGGCCAATCACAGCGCAGGATAATTCTACTAATTTCCTGGGCCCAGATCACAGCGCAGGAAAATGTACATTTTTCCAAATCTCACTTATAGGGGCGGTTTCACCGCCCAAAAATAAGTAATGTAAAGTATACATGATGTGAACATGCACGGTACATCATTATCAGACTTAATGTTATCCTTCAACTTCTTGTTTATGCCCCAAAATGACTGGATATGCAGGTTTTGTAGCAATTTGTTAGCCTGGCTCCAGACCATAGACCCCGCCCACTCCACTGAGTGAACTGCTTCTCTGCTTTTAGGGTGCTTTAAAAAATGCGCACCGGGAGCGCGCACTCACGTATATTAGTTTGTATTGGCCAGTGCGCTCAGTGCCCTATTTCCGAACGGGCCCTTTTTCTGATAATCAGACTAGCAATTTGTAGCGATTGTCGAAATATTAGACCATTGCCGAATGTTTAAGCATGTTCTAATCATGCATACTTACATATATTTACTTTACTTAAAGACCTTTTATGTTTTTTTTTTTTTTTTTACATTTTGGAAAAAATAGCCAATTTAACACCAAGGTGCCCACTCTTCCATGGTGCCCACTGTCACCATATGGAGTAGTGAATGTAAACATTAACAGGAGAAGCTGTACAGTAGTAGCCTGCCTGACACTCAGCCTGAATTTTCATTTCGTTTCACTCCATTATTCAGTCTGAAAGCCCTCTCAATGCAGCCGATTTCTGAGATGGGGGCATGGCCAAAGTGGGACTCCACTATGAACCAACGCGATTGGTTCATACTGGATTATCCCGATCCCGATTCGTCGTACAGATTTTCAACCGAGAAACACCCGCCTTCGACAGCGTCACCAGACCTGAATGCGAGGCAAACGATTCAGGGGGTGGAGCCAGGCTAGTACAGTAGTGCAATCTCACAAACTTGATTGCAGCTTTGATTGATTGATTGAATAGTTTATCAGTCAGAAATGTACATAACATGTGGTACAGTCAGACATTAAGGCTAGAAGGAAAAAACAAAAAAGTCCTGGGGACTTGTTTCCATTGTGGTCCTATGTATTCAATTCATCAACATGGCATAACAAATTTACACAATAATACTTGTCATCAACAAATGTAAAACACTATATTTACAAAGCAGAAAAAGGAGAGAAAGGGAAAACGGCGGCAGTGAATGACGCCTCCTTTCGATGGGAATTTACGTTTACCTCCCCTTGTGGTCGCTTGATAGATGCTTTTTCAGGCCAATTTAGAAAGAAACCAGCGATACAGATCTTTTAATGGATGGTGTCAGCCAGGGAATTCCACATTCTGGTGGCATAGCAGTAGAATGAGAATTTTCCCACGTTTGTTCTAAATGTGGGTGTTGCGGTGCTAGATCACACAGTCTAGCATTGTGGCTGTGAGTGTCAATCACTTTGGAGAAGTAGTTAGACAGGTATGAGGGTATTGAGGGCACTGTACCGTTTGACTTTCTTAAATACCAATCCCATTGAGTTTTGAGTTCAGCTTTGAGTTCGTAGCGTGTGACATGATATATTTTACCCTGCTGTAACTATAGAACTTTTTCTTGCTCTGTAATTGTATCTGAACTGCAGTGCTGCCTTTGGCAACAGGATTTCCCCCGCGGGATCAATAAAGGTTTTATCTTATGTTACCTTGTACGTCCAAAACCGTTCCTTATCAGTAAATTGGGTGTTAATTTATGAAAGGAATAACATAAAGAAGATGAAATGTGGAGATACAAGTGTTATGCCCGACAGTGACGATTTACAATAGAGCATGCACACAAAATGAAAGAAAGCGCTCTCATTCTTTTTTCAGTTTTTCCTCTCCATCTAATTTCACACACACACACACGCGCGCGCGCGCGCGCGCGCACACACACACACACACACACACACACACACACACACACACACACACACACACACACACACACACACACACACACACACACACACACACACACACACACACACACACACACACACACACACACACACACACACACACACACACCGAGAGAGAGAGAAATAATTCTCCACCCAGCAACAGTGAATCTTGGCAGAGGCCGCACATCGCCCCAAGTAAAAGTCATACCACTGGCTACAGACATTCAGTAAATGTGTAAAAATTTCCCCAGACGAGGTTAAACTCCGTTACAACACCCCGTGAGACGGAGGGCAGTAAAATCAAATGAAGTGTGCAGCAAAATTTGTCCTGCTTTGCAACAGATATTGCGATAATTAATCCAGCCCTTGCACGCTTTTGTGCCACAATATTCCACTCTGCTGGCCAAGTCAATCTCAGCTGAGGGAATTGAAGAGCTCTCTCTGCTCATTCCTTTAGCAGACACAAAGCTATACCTACCCACATGCATTTATATGTTGGGCTGCAGAAAACATTTAAAAACGCGTGCAACCTGGCATGCCTATTTTGGGCATGTCATTATATTATATTGTCAATATCTCACAAAGAAGAAAATTTGAAATTGTCAAGCTCACACGCATCGCAATGCAACGCATTGTGTTTGTATCGCTTGTATCTGTATGATAATACAGTATATAATGGCTTACCCCCTTTTCTCAATCACGGGCCATTGTTTCTGAGAAAGAACCCATCTTTGGGGGCATTCATAAATCTGTTCCCTGTTTTCTTTCAAATTGCAGAGGTGATTCTAGTGGGGGAAACTGCATTCCTTTAGGAATTGTATTCATGTAGTCAACATTGTTAAAAACCCAGGAAACGCGATCGATTTCAACTTTCGGTGAACTCATAGTCATTCTCTCACTGCACTGGCACACAGCATTGCAACCAAATGTTATTTTTGTGCCCGGCTTTGGGGAAACATTCGGGATTATTACTGAATATGGGCTGGGAGTCCGGGGGGGGCTTCAATGTTTCCTTGGTCGGTCGTTATACAATAAAGTCTGTCGCCAAGCAAACTGGAGCGGAGGAGACCTGCGGCCCTGGGGATGGACATGTTTACTCGGCAGCTAATCACCATGTCTGATGCGGCTTCTCTGGACGTGTGAGGAGGGGGAAATGCTGGCTAAATGCAGCCGCCGCAGCCTAATGAGGTGGTTTAGGCTACAGCGGCTTTGCCTTCAGCCCTGGCCTGTAATTCCGGAGACGACCGACACCGACTCCCCCATGCTCTCCTGGCCCAGCCTGCGTCACCAGTGCGTCCGTTCACGTACGCCATGCTCCACCACAGCCCTCCCAAACACGCTGCTGCTGCGGGGCGGGCTGCCGTGGAGGGGAAAGGGAATGGCGTTCCAGTGCGGCCCGTCAGTCACAGTGGTGCATGTGGTTTGTAAATGGAGTGGGCGGAATGGTAACCGAGAGGAATGCTTTTTGCGTTTTGACCGATTTTCACGGGCCCGAGCGAGCTTCCTGTGTGCAGTGTAAAATGAGAGAAAAACGTCTCCCTCTCTTCTTCTCTCGCTCTCTCTCTCTCTCTCTCTCACAATACACACACACTCACACAGATGCACACAACACACAAGACACTGTGCAGAAGGCAGCAGTCTGCTCTCCCCTCCCTGTCCTCGTGGCAGAGCATGCAGAAGCACAGTGGCGGTGCTCTTGGCAGTGCCCGGCACTCCAGCTCCTCTCTCTAATGGTTAAACAGCATGCTCATGCCATGCTTGCTAATGACAGGCTAGGGCCTTTTCCACTGAAGTGGCACTTTTTTTCAGGGAGCACACAAAGAGAAGGCCCAGTATATGTCCTGGAGCGCCGTGAGGTGCCGTGAGGACATTCTGGCTGCGTGCACGACCAAGTGAGTGCACGTGTCCAAATTCGGCACATGCACGCAGCGGACACGAAAGCGTGCACGTGAAAGACTGTTTGTAAAACATAACCCTTCGACTTACACAGAGAGCAGAACTGTCCTCCATCAAAAACTTCCAACCTGGCATATTTATTTTGGGCATGCCATTACAGGTGAACATTTTCTGAAAATGTCTAAAATAGTTAAAATAGCAATTTTTCAAGGGGATTGAGTGGTTAGGAAGCACAGCTCTGGCATGCAGACACGCTCACGGACACACACACAAAACACTAAGTCACGGCACATTACAAGTAAGCCCCAGATTTTTTTGTTCACAGCCCTTATCTCCTAGTAGTTCCTCAAAGATCTGCATGTGCGATAGCAGCACTGTCAGAGAGGGTATCTCCTTCCAGCTTTGGAATCTGCTCCTATTTTTCACCAGATCTCAAAGATAAGATAAACCGCAACGTTTCCACCGACCTGGCGCGCCATCATCACAATACCTTCCCTCTCTATAGCCACGGCCCTCCTCACACGCAACGTCACTTCACATTTCATCGAGCACAGCTCTGTTTTCGCTTAAGCCATGAGTTATACTTAGTTGCGTGTGGTTGTCGGACGCAGGAAATAGCCGATCTACAAGCTCACAACGTGTTGCGCCGGCGCCGCAGCACGTTGTGAGCTTGTAGACTGGCTATTTTCGGTGCACAGCGCCCACGCACAGCAAAGTATGAATCAGACATACAACACTCGAACCACTGAAGTCTGTTTCCGAGCTGCGCGCGCCACCGAGCACCTTGTTTTCCATGGCGCTCTTCGTACCGAGTGGCCGTGAATGAACCCCTCACACATAACCTATATCTCTCTCTCTCTCTATGAGAACTTCCCCTGCATGTGAAAGAGGGAGACAGAATTAAATGGAGTACTGTGTGCTCGCGAGATAGAGGTTCTGGCATGGAGCGCTGCTGCTGTGGTCTGCACTTAGTCTCTCTCTACGAGACGGTCAACAGACGAGAGCGGGTTTGTGTGTGTGTGTGTGTGTGTGTGTGTGTGTGTCTGAGTGTGTGTGTGTCTTTGAAAACAGAAGGGTGGCCAGAGTGCTTTTGTTTGACTTGGCATTTGTTTAGGCCCGTTATTAGGATAGTAAACTTCCGAACTGCTTCGGTATGCTGGAACACATGTTGGGATATTCTCTCTCTCACTCTCTCTTTCTCTCTCTCTTTTACGTTTCCCATGAGACAGCTAAAATGTAAGAGGACCTCCACCTATTCCCACAGAGAGGTGATGTAGGGGAGATGGGGGTCTCCGAAGTGGAGGAGGCATTTCATGCACATCATCCATCATTTCTTGCAGGGAGAGTGCGGATATGCGCGTGCGCTCGCCATAGGTGCGTGCATGTGCACTTGTATGCGTGTGCATGCAAAGAACATACATCTCATGCATGCATGTCCAGTGTCCACGTGAGAATTTGTGCGCGTATGTGCGAAGGGTTTGACCGCTGAAATACACACATTCCCATGGGGAGGCTGATGGTGGTGGGGTGGTCTCAGATCCCTGACACACTTTCCCAGCGTCCGCAGGCCGGATCCGGTTCTGCCCCGCGGCGGGGCCCATTTCCACACGCCTCGGCAGAAAAAGGTGGGAGCCAGGAGGAAGAATGTGCCTTTTCATCAGGACTGGCGCTGTGTGAATGTTTCAAACAGGCAACACGATTCCGTCTCGACACAAAGGAGAGGTATTTGGCTGAAGGAGGGAGCCGGGTTATATGTGACTGGAAGGCGAGCAAAGGGAGGGTCTTTTGTTGAAGCATGGAGCTGAGATCTGAGATTGGAGTTTTTCGAGGGCCCTCCAGGCACCACCTGCTATAGCACTGACAGACAGACAGACAGGCAGGCAGGCAGGCATGGCTTGCGGTTGGTGCCGTGACGAAGGTTTGGTAGAACCCTATCTGACCATGTCTGCCTGTAACGGTGCCAGGCCTGCCATTGGCCTCGCCCATCGCCTGTGGAAACATGAAAAGCCAACGGCGTAATAAGCTCAGGCTTGTGATTACATTGTCTACTGTCTGTGTTTACGGGAATGCGTTTCTGTGTGTGTGTGTGTGTGTGTGTGTGTGTGTGTGTGTACATGCTCGGTTTCTGCGTACAAGCATGCGCGCGTGTGTGGTTGAGTGGCCCGTGCTGGTTTGTTTGTGCTCCCATGCACGTTTTGCGTGTCTGCACTATATGTGTCTGCACTATATGTTTATATACATACAGCATGGAGAGTTTGCGTACAGCCATATGTGTGTACCTGTGTTCCTTAATTTGTGTGAATGGAGTGGCTGGGAGTGTCTGTGGACATACCAGGCATTCCGGGAGGCTGGCAATAAAGTCAAATTGAAGGCAGGGGGGGATAAAGTCAGGATGTGTTGACTGATACCTGGGCAGCTGAGACAAGGGGGAGGGGCAGGGGCGGTCTTACAAGCCTGAGTGATAGTTGGATGCGTGCGGGTGTCGCCGCGCTGCCAAAACCAGCCGACTAAGCGTTGCGAGGTGATGTGAGCTTGTAGATCTGATATTTTCACAATATTTATCTGTGGAGGCGAGTCAAACTAAATGTCTCAACTCCTACATTCCTGTTCAAATATGATATGCTCATCAGTTCAAATATGATTATTTTGGGGGGTCACGACCTGAAAAGGTTGATAACCACTGTCCTAGATCACCAATTACGATGTTTTGACCGATATTTTGTCAAAAAAGTGCAAAATCTTCTAATTAATTAAACTTTTTTTTTTTTTTTTTTACAAATCATAGACTTTTTGATAGAAAAAAATAAGCTACAATTCAACCTCGTAGGGTCCTCGGGTCCTTTTAACCCGGTTTAACATTTTCAACATGAATTAAAAGTATGTAAAAAAAATAAAAACTATATGAAACTTCTTCTATTTGCCTTATTTACTGTACTAAACATGTGATATGAAAATGAAAAGTTTCATTTTCATGAAAATGAACATTTTCACACAGGGCCTTCGGGTCAAAGTGACCCGAAGGCCCTGGGTGTGACTAAAACACGAAGACCCTACGAGGGTTAAGTATAAATAAAGCATTAAAGCTGCACTATGTAACTTACCTCTTCTACCCCAGATTTGAACTAGGTTTCCTGCGCAAGTGCTGACATTTTTACCATTGTAGCTAATAGAGCCTGCCTGCTTGCTCAAGGGATAAATTGAATCTTGACCATCAAAATTCGTGTCTGAGCTGTGTCTAGGTGAGACGTGACCTTTGACACCATCTAAATGTCTCAATAGAAGAGCAGGGAGACAAAATACAACCACCCCAATTGTACAAGTTACATTGTATATACATACTCGACCACACAGATTGGACAAAATTAACATTTTATACATTAAAAAAGTTACATAGCGCCGCTTTAAGGGTCATTCACACCAAGCACTATAACTATAAAGATATAGTTTTAAAAAATCGTTCTAACAACTGGATGGCAGAGCCCACACCACAACTATAAACAAAGACAACGGTGAACATTATAGTTATGTGAAACGGCCCTTTAGGCTGGTTTTAGGCCCGTTGAGAGGTGCATGGCCTGACGTTACGGAACGGAGAGCGACGAAGCCAAGAAATGATGACTTTGCCCGCTCTGTGGTTATGGCTCCCATTTACAGTTAAGTAGGTTATGCCCCAATTACACGTAATATACGTGCTCCATAATGCACCAGTGTGCCCCCCAAAACCCTACAGGATATTACAGTCTGAAATGACGGGAAATATGCAGCAGTTGTTTGCTCTACCACAGCACTCAGGAAACGGTGGAATTGGCATAATGAGGGCCTAGTCGGTTGGTTTGGTTTTCCTTCGACGTTGCATTGACCAGACGTGCGTGGAGCGTTCCTGTCAAACGGTGCTGATTTCCGTACTGTATGACGGCCAACGCGCTGTCATTTTGTTATTGTACATGTTCATGCCGGTGACCCTGCGTGTCACGTTGGTATGATATCGCGTACGTTTTGTTTGGATTCGGAGAGCCTTCCAAATGTGCCGGTCGAGGCATATTGGCCAAACACAGGCTTCCACAGATGCAAAGCAGATAGCGAGATCCAAATATGAGATAAAAAGGGAGTGAAAAAATGGTTCCATAAAAATATACACACTTTTCAAACATGGGGAACGCAGTGTTCTTTCGGAAAGACTGCAGGGTGCCCTTTTATGTTCATGAATCGCATGGCATTTTTGTAAACAGCCTCACCTTGCAGCTATGATGCATACAGTAGATAAAAGAGTACAGCAATGGTACAAACACGTGGCAAGTTAATTGCCTAATTTACAAAAGGTTGAATTTTGTTTTTCTTAACAAAATATTGTCTCGCCACAAACCCCATGAAAGACAATGCGAGATTGTACCAGAGCCAGCTAGTAGCCACAAAAGAGACGGTGAATCATTCCCCCAAATCATTCCACAGACGCTCAAAACATCAGCTAGAAACTGTGAAACATTCACAACACTTTTGTCAGAAGAACATGATCTCATCCGTTCCGGGGCAAAGCGTTTTAACACCTCTGACATCCAGACCCGTGAAACACCTTGAACGCTGCTGGCCCGTCCGGTCTGGTTGGTCACGACCATTTTTCTTTTTACACACGTGAATGAGGTCGATGCAACTTTCCAAAACGACGGACCGCAGGTCACGGCTCATTGAGCCACAACACTGAAGCAATTAAATCCAATTAAAGGCCCATTAGGCCATGGGACGGCCGCCTCCCCAGAGAGGTGCATAGTGTAATGTGGCACTGGGGAGAAGACGGGAGGGAGGTGGGGGTCTGGGATACATACAAGAAGATTGGGCACTAAGGAAGAGTGGGCACGTAGATTTTTTCCAAAATGTTAAAACATTTAATTAAAAATAATGTAAAGTATGCATGATTTGAACATGGACGGTACGTCATTATAAAGACTTATATTTAATTTTATGGATATTCAGGATTTGTTTTTGCAATTTGTAGCAATTGTAGAAATATTAGACTTTAATTGTCGAATGTTAAAGCATGTTTTAACGCCTACTCAGGCTTTTGTGAACACCCCAGACAGTTTTTAAGTTTCTTGATCCAGTATTTAGATATTTGATATTAATTTTGATCAGACACGCCCCCTTCATTTACAAACCCATTGTAACTTCAAACTCCATTTTAACACATGGGGTGCCAAAAACGGTCCGGACCGTTTTTGAGAATCCAAACGAGGAGTGCCGAAAACGGTCCGGACCGTTTTTGACCCACTTTTATTTTTATACGTGGGGCCCACGTGGGGCGCTCTAACGAAACTTTGGGATCATCCAAGGAGTTTCTGAGAAGGAGAGGCCGGATGTGGATCCATGTCAAAAATCCTTCCGGTCGGCCTTTCCAATGTTAACTCCTTGACTAAAAGCTTTTTTTACATGCACTTCCGCGTCGGGTCTTCTACAGCACGAAAAGTATCAACGTAAGTGGATGGAAGAATATCAGGCACTGAACGTATAATATTTTAATAAACCTCTGGCACCCAATGTGTTAACCATGATAGATTCATCGAAAACACCCATCCTTGAAATAAAATAATTGAAAAAGTAATTGAAAAGACATGGCCCCCTCACTATTAGGAGGGCAGTATGAGTCACCAGAACCCTGAGTGAGTAGATGTTAAAATGACCCCAAACATGTATGAAAGTGAAATATCCCTTTAAGACCATTTCCCAAATATATATATATTTTTTTACATTTTGGGGGAAAATTGCTAATTTTACATGGAGGTGCCCACTCTTCCTTAGTGCACACTCTTCCTGTTATGGGGGTCTACAGACGTGGACACAATGCTGCCATCAGTTACAGTGCCTGGCCCGGCACCGACCCATGAAACACTTTTGGGTCCGATGCCGATCCAGAGTCCTAGACCAGTGGCCGGCGGGCTGGCGGATCACGTCATCACGCTCATGTCGCTATGACTCAGCCATAACCATAGAAGAAGTTCCCAATGCAGCTATGCCCAAATATGGAGTGTGTTGTCTAACCTCAATGTGTCATCATGGCATCAGGCGCAAACAAATGAGTCAGCTCCATGGGCAAAAAAGGGGGCATGTCTTTCATATAGCCAGTATAGATTAGTATATAGATTGAAGGTTTGCTTATATGCTGGCACTGGCATGTATGCTGGCATGTAACTTATATTTATGAATCACTGAATACTTTCACCTTGCTTGAATAATATAGCCCCCCCCCCCTCCAACCCATCCCTGGACTTACAGTAGAACTATCATGACAGAGGAAATGGAGAGCCTCTATTGTCCTTTTGATGTTGTCTATAGTTCCCCCGATGTCACGCACACAAGCTCTGTTGTGGCAAAGACATGGGAATCTGCCCGCAGCCATGAAATAAGCCCGCAGCTTTAATAACGGAACTATTTCCAAAGGCAGCTTAATAATAAACCCAATACCCACACAGTTAACGACGGGGCCACTCCTACACGGATCCATTGACATCTGGACGGTTCCCTCAACATGGCAGCAACGGCTATGTCAGAACCGGTCCACGTTTTGAGGAGCAACAGAGGGGGCCTTTGTCTTTATAGTATAGTCTGACCGACTTCCAGGCAACATGTGGAAGGGGTGGCCATTTTTTTTTCCGGAGGTATGTCCGTCCGTCTGCGCGCCGGCACAAATTCGGGGGCTCCTTAAACCCCAGGACAGCTTAATGCGAGCCAGATTGCCAGTGCTTTGGGGAAAATATAGATCTCATAATTACCAACAATTGACCAATTCATTTGAGACCTCATTTGACATCGGGGTCTTGTGCAGCTGCATTTTGGATTGTGGTTAATGTGTGTGTGTGTGTGTGTGTGTGGTGTGTGTGTGTGTGTGTGTGTGTGTGTGTGTGTGTGTGTGTGTGAGTGAGTGTGCACGCACGTGCGTGTGTGTGTGTGTGTGTGTGTGTGTGTGTGTGTGTGTGTGCATGTGTGCGTGCATGTGTGCGTGTGTGTGTGTTTAGGCTCAATGAGTTCCAGAATAATAAATCAAAGAGGCTGGTAGCCCTTAGCTCACGTTGGGCCCCTTGTTTCGGGGCTGAAAAAAGTAGCAGACAACCATTGATTGAGCCACTGCGAGGGCGGCGCGGAGTGTTTGGATTTAAAACGAGCATATATACACTGCACAGATGGTGATCGTGCTATAATGTAAATGGTCTGCATTTCTATAGCGCCTTTTATCCAAAAGCACTTTACAATGTGAGTTACATTCAGCCATTCACACACGGCCCGAGGCAACCGCCGTGCGAGGCACCGGTCAGCTCATCGGCAGCGGTTAGGGGTTCAGTGTCTTGCTCAAGGACACTTCCACATGAGGCCAGGCAGGATGAGCCGGGGGATTGAACCAAGAGCCTAGACAGTCACTCTATCTGCAGTCACTCTATCTGCAAGAGGTCATTGTGCAGATACTCAACCAGGCTATTCAGGCTTGGCCAATCAGCACCAGTGGTGGACAGTAACAAAAGGAGCAGATCCACAAGCTCGAAACTTGGCGCAAAGCGACGCGTTTTGAGCTTGTAGATGTGCTACTTTTGCTATTTTTGAATTTGAATTCTGAAAAGTAACAGTTTTGGACATAATGAGGTTTCCAGCTGACAGAGACGATATACTTGAGTACTGTACTTTTTTTTAAATTTTTTGAATTCCAGTCTTTTTACTTGTAACACGAGTATTTCTACATTGCAGTATTGATACTTTTCAATACGTTTTTCCACCACTGAGGCTCGGCTGTGTTCGCTGTTGTCCTTTGGGGAGCTGCATGCACATTCTAAGTGTGTTCAGAGAGGCAGAAAGGAGGAGGGGAGACAGGGGCAGGTTTTACTGGCCTGAGATGAAGAGCTCCGGTACAAAGGGATTCTTCACATGCCATGAGAGAGAGAGAGAGAGAGATGGAGACGGGCTGCCCAGTGGCCAGGTAGCTCACTAAAACATCCCCCCCCCCCCTCTTCTTCCATCCATATCACTGATCCTATCACAGCTGGCATCCAGCTGTACCGCTCGCTCTCTTAACCCACTGGCCCTGGTATATTTATGTACAGTCCAATAGAAAATGTATGTGTGTTGAAGATAAATGGGGGAAAACAGCAATCCCCCCCCCCCCCCTCTCTTTCGGCTTTTATCTTGTAGATGCTTTTTATCATCGGTGTTTCACTGGTGCCAGCTCCTCAGACACATGTCTGCAAAGAGGCAACCACAATGCCTGAAGTGAATGACTAAATTAATTTACTGTACGAAATCATCACTTTTATCTTTCCATTTATAAGAATTGTGCTTTTCTGAGATTTCTGCATGTCTCCTCGTTCTGTGGTTTTAGTGCAGATCAAGACTCAAATGGTTTGCCAAAATACTGTTTTCCTGTTATCAAGGCGAACATAATTTTAGCATAACAAGAAAAAGCTGCCATGCTGCCATAAATGATTTGATTATCGGCTTAACATTAATTTCCCCCTGATTTAGCCATAATGTGCAGTTCGTGAGAAGTCCAGTGAGATATGTCTTTGCTATCTGGAACAGCCAACACACTAGATCTTTTCTTTGGGTGGGTGTTGTTGTATAAAAAGTTAAGAAAAAGATCGCCATAGAGGAAAAAAAACATTGAGGGAATGGAGAGTCTCGCTAGATTAACTGTCTCTCGAGAGACAAGCTTCTGGGAACTAGCTTAACCAATCCACATTGGATTTTACAAGAGGCTAATGGAAAGATTGCACTGAATACTCCTGGGCTTTTTTTTTTGATGGCATTCGAGTTCTTGAGAGTTTGTGGGGATAATGTGTGCTATGTTTTAACGCTCTTTGATTAGTGGTTGTGTTTATATCATCATTATCCTGCTACGGTGTCTACCATGAAGACCTAACTGCCCCTCGGAAACTTGTTCAATCAAAACCAGTTAGCTAATTATGTATTCATTTATGTATGTGTTCCTTTTGTTTGCCACAGTCTAAAAGTTGACCTGTATGGTGGGTGATGCCGGCTGATTTAAAGGGATAGTTCACCCCCAAAATGACATTTTTTTCCAATAATTTGATGACCGGTAGCGGTTCCGGTAGGAGACACAAAGAGTCTCCTTTGTGTCTCCTACCGGAACTGCTGCCTAGCGGTCCGCTGGTCATCAAATTATTGGCTTAGGAATGCGACAAAAATTCAACAGAATTCAAATCTCAATGGGGTGACTATTATTGATAGATTTATTGATTGATTTTTTTTTTGGGTGAACTATCCTTTTAGTGGTTATTCCAGTGGTTCTCAAAGTAGGGTCCGAGGATCCACCAGGGGTCCATGGGGGGCTCCAGGGGGTCCCCAGCTAAATGAATGATAGTCAAGAACCAAATAGACCATTATCTCTCTGTGTACAAATGGACATTTGGTTCCATGTGTACACTCTCAGAGTTATGGGGGGGCGGGGGTCTGTGGGCTAATGCAAACCAAACTGGGGGTCCTTGAAATGAATACGTTTGAAAACCACTGAATTAGACTCTATGATCTACGTGTGATGACACACCTGTTGACACACACACACACACACACACACACACACACACACACACACACACACACACACACACACACACACACACACACACACACACACTACTCAAGAGAGAGAAAGAGGCTCCTCTGTCATGACAGGTTATCTTATCTCCTAACATCTTATTTCCATGTGGCTTTCTACTTTAGGGTCCAAACCGAGGCATGGCAAGCAGTGTAATATATCATCTCTTGTCGGTATGTTCACTCGGAAGCTCTGGATGGATAATAAAGACTACTTTGATCCGGATGTCTGACCTGGCGGTTGGCTGTCATCTGACCTCTGCCACCGTGCCTGTTACATGCATGGCCAAAAATATGTTCTAGAGAAAGAATATTTTAAAATGAAAGGTTGCAAAAGATTGTAGTAGAGTTAAACAAAATAGTTCACCCCAAAAAAACGACACCGCAGCAGTAAGAGACCAAAGCAAAACATAATATAAACTCACAAAAATAATCATTTAAATATGGTTTTGCTCTCGTTAAGATTGCAGAGTGTCCTATTAACTTCAATCAGTCAAATATTGGATCATTGGCTCAGGAGTGTGACAAAAACAAAAATATGAATTTCAAGGCTTCACTGGGTGAGTAATTGATAGAAAATGTTTTGGGCAGGGGTTCTCAACCTGTGGGTCGGGGGACTGGTCCCCATGTGATTTTGGGGGCACTGCCACCCAAGTAAGTGTGGAATGCCCTGACCCCATCCTTTTAAATATGTGGTTCACTGGCTTCCTTTAAAACAGGCCTGAAAATCCACTTGTCAGGAGACCAAAGGGGGAGGCAAATTAGAACCTAGAAAGGTGATCAAACCCCCCTCCCTCTTTATGCCACTCTTTATGCCACCCCATCACCCCCCCCCCCCCTTTTTTTTCCCTCTACTCTGTACATAGTGTTTTATATTTGTGATAATGATTTTTGGTGTTATTTTTATGTTATGTTGATGAATTGAATGTAGGACCTCAATGGAAACAAGTCCACTAGGACTTTTTTGTGTAAATCCTTTTAGACCAAGTGTATGACTGTATGACTGCTGTTTGCATTTCTGTCTAATAAAATATTCAATCCACCAATCAAAAGGTCCCCAGTGACAATTGAAGGACAATTTAATGCCTTTTTAATACCTCAAAAAGGAAAATAAAATAAAACATAGCATTACTGCATCAAAAGTGATCAACAAACCATACTATAAAAACTGGTCAAACATTGGCCACATTGTCAAATAATATAAGAAAGAGGCAAACATTTAGAAAATAGCCGATCTATAGGCTCACAATCTACAGGCTATATATATATATATATATATATATATATATATATATATATATATAATTGTATCTGTGGAACTGAGTCAAACTAAAATGTAATGCCTCAAGGTGGGAGGTCCCCAGTTCGAATATGATTCTTTTGGGGGGTCCCCTGTTCAAATATGATTATTTTGGGGGGTCCTTATTTTGGAGGGTCCTCAGTTCAAATATGATTATTATGGGGCGCCGCGGCCTGAAAAGGTTGAGATCCACTGCTCTTAAGGTTTAAAACTTATACTGACCACAGCAGCTCCTGTTAGAATAATGAAGGACACCGTAGAGCTGGAGGTATTTATTAAACGTATCAGTCGTCAAACGAAACCCTCCCGCACAGCCCATAGTCCTATAAGTCAAACAACATTCCGCAGGCATCAAAAATGTTTACTACAGTAAAGCGTAAAAGATCCAATCCCCAATCCGATGGCTGTTGTTCCAACTGCCTGTTGGCATGCAATACCTTGATCCATCTGCAACCTTACACCGGCGTGTAGCGAAGTGGACCACATGGGGAGTGCGATGTTGTGAGGTGAGGTATTTTTCAACTGGGGAGATGGCCTGTGTAATGCATTCCAGGCACTCGGCCTGCACAGGGCCTGATCTCCCCCCCTTAGCTACCTATAGGCATCAGTCCTCTCCCCTTTCGCTACAACAATAAACTTGCTGCCACTCAGGAAGAGCTCATTTCAGACTGAAAACACAAAAAAACTACCTCTTCTTGCCACTTCCTGGGGCCTGCATGCGGAGGCTGAGCCCACACACTGGAGCTCAAGCAACGAAGTCAAAACGTTTGGGACGGGACATCCCAAGAAGTCAAATGTTGACTGGATGATGATGATTTACGATTCTTCTACGATTCGGGACATAACTCGAACAGCGCCGAGTCGGCTCAATCAGACTTCGCGACGCTCTGTATGGCAACTCACTCGCCTGAAGGCTCGCTCGGCGGTGCCTCTCGTGGCACTGGACCCCTTTTATGTATTGGGTTTGAGAACTGCACTTTTATAAGTGCCCGGGAAGGCACCGTTTGACTGGAAGGGTACCCCCTTTCACTCACCGTTTCACTTCTTGGGATGTCACATCGCAAGAAGTCATAGTATGCATTTTGTTGGCTCAAGCGTAGGGACTTGTACCTGTGTTCATGCATTCTAGGCCATGACCCCTTGGGGGTCCTCAGAGTTACTACAGGGGGGAGGTCCCCAAATCTTTTTGTGATAAGATTACATCACTTGAACCCTATAGCATCCCTATTCTGGGGGAACATTCGCAAAAATAGCAGCTCTCTCTCACAACGAGGCGTTGTGTGATGTAGTTCGTCTATTTTCACAATATTTATCTGTGGAACTAAATGTAATGCCTACAATTCCAAGTGCTTGTCAGAGTGGGGGGTCCCCAGCTCAAATATGATTCTTTTGTGGGGTAGCAGCCTGAAAAGTTTGGGAACTCTTGTTCTCAGCTTTTTACCCATGAAGACATCTTGTACCATGAAAGCTGCATGTCCCCGGACCCTAAACCCTCCTCAGCCAGGCCCATTCTGTGCCCCCCCCCCCTCCTATCATACCTCACAGACAATTTCTCTTGCACGGAGGTCTAACTAAGTTGGTCTAACAGGGTTGCATAACTGGGATGATACTCAGGTTTCTCTTTCCAACGAGGCCCAGATGGAAGATGATGTGCGTTTCTATGAAGAAACCCCAATGGGACCTGTGTGCACCCCCCCCTTCCTTCCCTTATTTCCTTATACCCTGTCCCATCACCCTTTCCGCCTCCTGTTCCCCCTCTCCCCCCCAAACCTTGCATTAAGGCCTAATTACACTGTGTAGCCACGAGGGTCCGCTATAGTGTCCTGTCATGTAACATTTCGTCACCGGCTCATGTCCGCGGGGACATATGCATGCATCCCAGATTTTGTGACCGCACGTACTTATGCACACACAGGTACACTAACTGCAACAAGTGAAACATGGACTGTCCGTTTGAGGAGAGGTTTTTTCTTTATTTAATACTTTATTAGTCAGAAATGTAAACAGCATGGCCCGGATCGCTGGCGTAGCGGTCCGGGCACCTAGGCTCCAAAGTCACCTGACAGTGCATCGTGGGTTCGAGTCCCGATCCCGACGGCATTTGCTGCATGTCACTCCCCATCTCTCTCCCCATTTCCTGTCAAACTACTATCCTATCAATAAAGGCACAAAAAGCCCAAAAAGAAATCTGAAAAAAGAAATGTAAACAGCACGTGGTACAGTAAGACATTAAAGCTAAAAGGATAACACAACAATGTCCTGCAGACTTGTTTCCATTGTGGTCCTATCGTATTCAATTAATCAACATAGCATACAAAATGAACACAATAATACATGTCATCAACACATACTGTACAAAAGAGATGGGAAAATTACATTTACCTCCCCTTGTGGTCTCCTGATAGATGTTTTTTCAGGCCAATTTTGAAAGAAACCAGTGACACACATCCTTTTAATGGATGGTGTCAGGGAATTCCACATGTTGGTGGCAGAGCAGTAGAATGAGAACTTTCCCATGTTTGCTCTAAAGTTGGGTGTTACCAGATCGTGGTCGCTCCCTCTAGTGTTGTGGCTGTCACTCACTTTGGAGAAGTAGTAATTGAGGGCACAGATTGAGAGGAGATCCATCACTACTTGTTGTGATATATGACAATAAAGGAATGTTTTTAGCAGGTTTGTTAAAATGGCATTTAAGCAGAACAGAATAAAAAACCTGCTTAAAAACTACTTCCTGAAACTTTGCTGAAGGAATTCAATGTATTAACATCTGAGCTGAGGTCTTCAGATAATAACAGGAAAGCACATAAATAATTGACGCCTGTTCGAGTTAACTAGACTTCTTCTCACACTTCTTCTTCTCTTGCCATGTCACTATATTCCTTCAGTTGTCCAGAAGACGGTCATTACATGTAGGTTGTGCTATGCACAGCAGCCATATTCTAAAGAAATTGGGCCTCTTCCTTACTTCTATGATACTAATGAAGGCTCTAGCTGTTCCATTCTGGTCAAATAGAGTTAGGGTGCTGATATTGTGCATGTTGGCTCATTGGAAACACTCTGCTACACCAGTGGGTCTCAAAGTGTGGTCCAGGGACCTCGAGGAGGGTTCCATTTGTACATGCTCAGAGTTATGGGGGTATCATCAGAGTTATCAGAGTATTACTTGAAATTAGAAATTTAGAGAACCACTGTGCTACACTAAATGGAACAGAGCCTTCATTAGTTTAATTGGTAAGACCTGTGACGGTACTAAGGAAGAGGCCCAAAATTCTGTCCAGTATGGCTGGTGGGCATAGAGCCTATTGAAGGCAGCTCGTGGTGTTCTTGCTCTTGGAACGCGCGCACAACTGCAGATACCAAATTGTAACATAATCGGAAGCACGTCTTGCGCCCGCCGTTTGTGGTTGTTGGGCGCCGCCAGAATAACAAAGATGGCCTCTGCGAAATCATGTCTCTTCAACATGTCAACACACAGGGTGGAGTGTGAGAGGATTATGAGGGTAGCCCCGGTGAGTATTGAGATAATAATCCTAATAACTGTCACTAAGTGTCACGAGGGAGCGATAGCTCAGCATTCATTCGAGTTTTATAGTCGACTCGCATGTTCTATCCCTCCCACGTCTTCTAAGTGAAATTGTGAATGGTGTTCGCCTGACAGTGATGCAAAGCAGGCCGTGTTCCCACTTCCCCTTTCCTTGTTTTTCCCTCCTCTTCTCTTTGTCTGTCTCACGCACTTTCGTCTCTCCCTCACTGAGGCAATCTCGGTGAACGGTGTAGTGTGGGGGCTGACTCACAACCACACAGAGGCTACAGGGACAGGCTTGCTTTTTTAATAGAAGCAGACCCCGTCTACTCGCTCTTTTTCAAGGTGCCGCCAAAGGGGCCAGATTGACAGCTCTCCCTGTTTGAGATGATCGCTCCTGCTTGACTTCATTTAATAGGAATGCATATGTGTGTTACATCGTGTGTGTATTACAGCGTGAGTGTGTGTGTGTGTGTGTGTGTGTGTACATGTGCGCCACTTTCTTCTTCTGCCTCCCTCCCCCTTGTCTTTTCAATGTTCTCCTCTCTTTCATCCATCCATTTTTGTTTTAATTCCTGTCTTCCAATGCATCGCATCCTGCAGACCGCCAGACGAGTGAGCAAACGGTGCATTCCTCACTCCTGGTGGACTAACAGATCTTTGAACTTGGCTGCTCCACGCCACATGAAACAGAAATCGACTGGGCCAAATCAGACTGGGCTGGATTAGACTTGGACTTGGTTGAGATAGCTGTGCAGTTTTCGATCAGGCTAAATGTATGTGAAATATAGCCTCTTCACCAGTGGTGTAAAGTAACTAAGTACATTTACACAAGTACTGTACTTAAGTACAAATTTGAGGTACTTTTACTTTACTGGAGTATTTGTCTATACTTTGACTTTTACTCCACTACATCTCAGAGGCAAATATTGTACTTTTACTCCACTACAATTATTTGAAAACTTTAGGTACTAGTAGTTACTTTGCAGATATAAATGATTACATTATAAAACATACATTAACCAATTTAGCCCTATTTTAAACCGAGGCTATTTGAAAATAGCCGATGTGTGTGTCGCATCGCGACGCGTTGTGACCTTGTAGATCTGCTATTTTCAAACATTTGAGTACTTTTACTTTTGGTACTTTAAGTACATTTTGATACCAATACTTTTGTACTTTTACTCAGGTACATTTTTAATTCCGGACTTTTACTTGTAACAGAGTACTTCTACATTGCAGTATTGATACTTTTACTTAAGTAAAACATTTGAGTACTTTTTCCACCACTGCTCTTCACCATAGTGTCTACTCAACTGGACTAAACTTGACCATGGTTAGCGAGAGATGCATTGCGTTGGTTCTGTAGAGCTCAATGCACGAGCATGACACTAACCAATTGCCAGGGTGGGGATTACATTCACAGCGGGGTCAGCTATTATATAAAAACATAATGAGGGTGCACCAGTGTCTGACCGGATCATGTGTTGATCTCAATTCTGGCAGAGACCTTTTATTGCATGTCCTCCCTTACTCTGTCATTTCCTGTCTCTCTACTATCTTATCTTAATAAAAAATGTTTTAAAAGGACCCCTACCTCCCTAACAAACATAGAGTCTAATAATGGTGTGGTCTCCCTGTCCAATCTTTAGCTATATGATTACTATTGTATGACCACTGATCTCATTCCCCCCAGATTCGGCACAAACATGGGGATGAATTCATTCTACTATTATGCCAGCAAAATGTGGAATGCCCTACCACCAGCCGTCAAAAAGTGTGACTACCCTACCCTCCTAAAACCGCCATCAAAGAGCACCTGTCTGCAATTTGCAACTGGGCCTAGACAAGTCTTCTAGCTTGCCAAAATAAATGACCTCACTGCTTTTACTGCTCCTAGTATTGATGATTTCTTGTATTGTATTGTATGCCTTTATATGTCTTGATGAATTGAATACACAGGACCACAATGGAAACAAGCCCTCAGGGCTTTTTGTGTTATCGTTTTAGCATTATTGTATAACTGCACCCCTGTACTTTTTTCAAACTGTTAATAAAGTATTCAATCAATTAATGTCAATGCACCAAAGGAGACCGCTTACTTAGTCCTACATCTTAAATGGCAAACCGAACCTGAATGTTCCAGAGGACAGTAAGAAAGGCCAAACTACAACCAAGTTTGTGTCCAAACTGCTAATGGAAGTTGTTATGAGTGAAGAGGTTTTTGTTAAATCTCCGGAACATAATACAGTACTAGTCCATACCCGGGGAGGATGTGCACACTCAAAGTATTTGCAGACTTTGGGTTATGCGCTGTGTACACAGTATATGCTGGCACTGTCACGTACATGGAATGCATTGCATTTTTATTGCTGAACACATCCCTAAACAAAGTAGTAGTGGCAACTATTAGCACCATTCAGGTGAATGAAGAAAGCTTAGATGGTCATTGTAGCCAAGCTTTCATACTGAAATTGTAAGAGAGAGCGAGAGCAATGTGCACGGAAATATTTTTGAGGCAGGTCACCGCGGACCCCCAGCGACACATTTTGCGTCACCTCGGTGTGCAGCCCCGTGCGCAAGCTCGTGAGTCGAGCCCATTGGTCGAAACCGTTTTCGGTCGTTCATGTACAGTGGCCCCCAGCTGCAGTACCTATGAATGGCCAGCATGTTCAATGCAAACACTGGGTTCTGGGGTCTTGGTTGGGACCGTGACAACAGAGTTCATCCCATTGCCTGGGGGAGCGTAACCGCGACAACAGACCCCGTGGCCGCGCATGCTCAGTAACTTCCAAAGTCCGCAGAATTCACAAAAACGTCTTTTAAACTGCATACATTTGGGAAAAGTCAGAAATTGCGTTCGTGGATTTCTTCACATGGTAATGATCGTATTCCCGTGTGCAAGTTCAGATCAATTGGCTGAACCCACTGTGGAGAAAAACCTGTACTGACATACAGACAGACAGACACACACACACACACACACACACACACACACACACACACACACACACACACACTGTATTAAAAAAAAGATACGCATATTCAATCATAGTACTCTAAGCTCTTGATATAGAGGTCCACCAAAGGATGTTATGTTGTATCATGTTCCTGTAAGTCTAGCCAGAGAATGGCCCCTTATAACATGCTGTTGTGCCAGACCGGGGCCAGTCAGTCCAGACCTCTGTAACAAACTCTACGACGTCGGGGAGTTTGTCTCTCCTTTTTAGTGCCTGAGAAGAAACTACAGTACAACATTCTCTTTTATTGACCTACTTTCTCGAGGTGGTGGTGTGTGTACGTATGATATATGAATGCCGGCCGGGGCTGAGTGAGTGTGCTGGGGGGGGGGGGCTCGCATACCTCTGTTGTATGTACATGGAGTAGCCTTTCACCTCCCGCCCTCTCTGCACTGCCTTTGTCTCTGCCGAGAAGGTCGTAAATCACCGGGAGTCCAGCATGCGGAACAACACCCCCTCCCCCCCCCTCCCGACCTCACCCCAAAGAGAGGGGGGGGGGGTGAGCAGAGGAGGGGGTGAGGGAGGAAGAGGTAATGGCACGGTAAAATCCTGAATGTACATCCAAATCCTGTATAATCTGTTGACCGAAAACATTTTCGTGTCAAGGACTGACCAAATGTATTTACTTGGCCGCGGACCCCCGTCTGAAAATGTTTTGTGCCAGGGACCCCTTAATCTCTCAAGAACAGATTCCGAGCTGCGCTACTGCAGCTCGAATTCAAAAGGAAAAAAACAGCAGAGGGTGCTGTTTTTTCCTTTTTTTTTTGACGATGGGTTCCCAAAGAGAGGATTTGTGTAAAAAAAGAAAAAAAATCGTGGCTGTGAGCTTGTAGATCTGCTATTTTTGAATAGCCAACATATAAATGGATAAAGTGGTTAAAATGATTGTGATGCTATGTTAACTACTTTTGCTTGGGACCCCCTGGGACCCCACTTTGAGAACCAATGCCTCACAGCTTGGTCCCCTCCCTCCTTTGTTGCCCTCTGCACCAAACCTCGGTACGGTATACGACGCGCTATGAGCTTTCAGATGGGTTTTTTTCGCCAAATATTTGCCTATTATGACATTCCCAGAATAGGGATCGACGCTAAGGGATCTTGTGGTTAACTCAAGAGTGTGTAAATTGACCCATAAACTCTCAGCATTAAATTAACACTCAGCATTTTTCTCTTTTATTGGGGAGGGGGGGGTGCTGAATCGAGAGATTCTTTCTGAGAATGGAAGCCAGCCCGCACTCATCCCACACCCCTCCAGCATGCATGCATGCTGTCGTGTGTGTGTGTGTGTGTGTGTGTGTGTGTGTGTGTGTGTGTGTGTGTGTGTGTGTGTGTGTGTGTGTGTGTGTGTGTGTGTGTGTGTGTGTGTGTGTGTGTGTGTGTGTGTGTGTGTGTGTGTGTGTGTGTACAGATAGAGAAACTTTTGTTTATCTCACAATTCTGTTGTCATGGCAGTACCGCTGTATGAAACACAGCACAGGTCCAGAAGAAAAATACAACTAAGATTAAAGGAAGCTCTCCACCGCACCGGCGGCGGCAAGTGTCGCAAATCGTCTGTTGGCGAAAATCTGTTGTTGAATGACCGGTGGGTACACTGTGTCGGGTCGCAAGTTGTAGGAAAGCGTCAAAAGCCGACCGAGCTTTTATCGTCAGATAGCAGCGGGCTAGCTGTTGAAATCGACATCTAGTCATAGGCTATTTTTAGCACCATAGTAGCCGTCTGTCGCTGTCAGCTCTCAGGTGCATTTGGCAACTTTTTTTCCACACCTTCCAACCAACTGATCTCTCGACTTCATTCAACTGCCAGTCTGTGGTAATCTATAGTAGTCTGTTTTGTAGAGAGCTACCTTAAAACAAAAATTGTGTGTGTGTGCTTTCGTGCACGCATGCGTGCAAGTGCGTGGGCAGAGTTTAGGCACAAGCCTACAGCGTGTTCGACTCACGAGTCTGGCAGAGAGAGAGTCTGTAATAGATACAGAGAGAGAGAGGGAGAGAGAGAGAGATACGTGGTGTCTTCATTAGACATTATTCTTGTCAGGTCAGGCTAAGGAAAACACAGACAACAGAGCCTGGTGCATGGCCAGGGAAAGGAATGTGTGCCGAGTCCATTAAAGCCACTTCTTCAAGCCCTAGAGGAAGAAAACTCACGGCCTTCTGTGTTCTCACACGGAGGTGCTGCATTAAGTGTTTTCAGACCTCGGGGTCCCTTCCGGTCTTGACCTTTCACCTTTTCTCACCGGCGTGTCAAAAACGTCTGCCGTGCACTTCTCGTTTATTGTCGACACGAGACAGGAGGGGCATTGTCTCCTTTGACTTACATGAACTGACATGTTAACTGATATTGGCTCCGGGGCAAAGTAGATATGAGACAAAAAGGTAAGCCGTGCGTGACAAAGGATTCCATTTAAGCCAAAGAGCGAACGCTCGGAGAGACAAATCACATCACACTATTGGCAACTAGATCACATTTCCATTGGCAACTTTAAAAAGCGCTCTTTGTCACACACTGCACATCACTCTTTCTAATTGTGGATGACATGCTTTGTTTGAGTGATGGTATCCCTCCATAAAATGGTTTCCACTTCTTGTCTCGTTTTTTATTTGCGCATCATCACAGCCATTGTTAAGACTGTGGCTATTTTCGAAAATGTTAAGATTGATTGATTGAATTCTTCCCGTCCGCATTTGTGTTGGAAAAAAAGCACATGAAAGTACAGTTCAAATACAAGTAAATAGTAAAAAAAAAAAAAAAGGCTATGGCTTGTTTCAATTGGGGTCCTTTATACTCAATTCATAGTGAAAGACAAATTGTAAAGGTTAAAAAAAAAAAATTTAAAGTGACATTTTACGGGGAAAGAAATTTTCACAATTTGGAACATTTTCAGCTATAATGACATGCCCAACATTAGGAACACCTAATAACTTGCGTCCTTGGGAATACTCTCTCTCTCCATACAGCAATGGAAGACAAAGTGATATAACTCAAACCAGCGTGATTCCCTGGCCGACATACTGTTCTCCCCATGGAACTTCCTCAACCACTTTATTGACATTTCCACTGTCGCCTCACACCGTCTTATCTCCATACGATGTTATTCCTTTCCATTGTTATATTTTATTTTATATTTTTTGGCGCTTGAACGAGAAAAAAACGGGGGTAGACCTGTTTATACAGTCAACGCAATAAACCCACCTAAAATAAATTACTCTTACAGCTTTGTTTTCACAGTGCAGAGTTGACCTTTCTGCTGTTATTTATAGTCCAACTATTTAACCACTTAAGCCCTATTTTAAGACCTTTTTCCGTTCAATGGTGTTGCACGGTGAAAATAACCAAATCTACTCAGTGTTTCAAGCTTCTGTGTCTACCTCTGGGGGCAAGCTAGTAACTTAAAACGTGAAATTAGGGCCATATATAATTATGATTATATGATTAGGCATGCCTGAAAAGATGAATCCTTCTTGGGTTGAAAATGTCAGAGGTCAAGGTCAAAATAAATGGGCAGATTTTCATGAAAGTTGGTGGAAAAGATCAGTAGGCTTTTTGGGTTAAAGGTAGGGTAAGTGATATTTTTTGGTTAAAACAAAAAGTATTTTGTTAAAAGGTTAAAATACTATATTCTGATAGTAATCATTGCTATAGAGTGTTTGTTCAGTAACAGATGTCTCCCTGTCTCTCCAGCTCTTTAATAAACAGAAAATACATTTTTCGGTAGGTGTCAAAATCTCAGCCAATCAGGAGAAAGTACCAATTTTTAAGCTTAATTTGTATAGTGTTCCAGTTAAAATTTTGTCTGCTCATTTCTTAGTGTCATCACTTCCAATTTCACTTGTTTAATCTATATCCTGATTGAGTTCTCTGTCCTGGTTGGATAAAATTGGAAATGAAAAGAACTACAAAAAAAAAAAACTACAAAATACATTTTCTGTTTTATAAAGAGCTGGAGAGACATGGAGACTCTTTATATGGACAGGACACTCTATAGTAACGAGCACTATCAGAACATAGACCCATTTTGCAATTATTTGAAACTTTGCAAATCACTTACACTACCTTTAAAGGGGTCAAAGGTCAAGGTCACAGTTTAAGGTCACGGCGGAGAGACAGAACAACAGATGTTGATGCAGGCGGGCTTTGCACTTCCAGGTGCATTTGTGTTTAATAAAGATAAATGAAATGTAAAATACACATGTTAATGCTACAGTAATATATTCTGAAAATGCAGTTCACCACACTGGCATCCCTAATTTGGACATGTCATCATAGACGGAATATTTCATACGTTTAAGATTTTTCAAAAAGAAATGCATAAATAAATAAATAGAACCCTAGTGTACCCCGCTCAATTAAGTATACAGTATAGATTTCAAGCGGTTAATCACTTTCAGCCTGGCATCCCTACTTTGGGCATGTTTTTCAAAATGTAAAAAAAAAAATCTAAAATACATTTTCAAAAAGTTTTGAACCTTTTTGAACAATCTTTGACACCATTGAGACACAAGTAGGCCTATAACTGGTAAAGTGGTTACAGGTGATTGCGAACGCGGAAGGCCGCGCCTCCGACCAAGTGGAGCTTACTATGTAACCGTGCTCGGGTTGTGTGTGTGTGTGTGTGTGTGTGTGTGTCTGTGTGCATTTCTGTGTGCATGCACTGCCTGTGTGCAGCCGCCAGAGTGCGCCAGAGTGCAGGAATTTAGACAATGCTCTGATTAAAATGCACAACAGCCTGCAAAACACACACACACACACACACACACACACACACACACACACACACACACACACACACACACACACACACACACACACACACACACACACACAATGTCAATGTTCTCTCCCCATCACGGTGAAATAACACGGATTACAAGTCTGTAAATACACAATATTTTCGAGCTGCGTTCGCTTCCAGCGTTCGCGTGTCTTACTTGTACTCCATAGTACCCAGTAACTGGACGTTATACATACTGTATATTGTGACGTGTTTTGTGATCTTGTCGATCTACTATTTTCTGCGAAGATATTTAATGTCAAGCGAAAACAGAAAAGTCACTCATATAGAACCCTGAGGGACTCCGGCCAACAGAGTACAGGGTTTAAGTGGTTAAACTATTAAGTTAAAGTAATACTAGGTAACTTTAGAACAAAAACTAAAGTTAAATTGTATATCTTTTGTGAGTGGCAAATGTTTCACAACACCCACTCCATGAATTTCACCCCCGAAAGCCTTTTATTTATATATTTTCTATTGAACGGTGTCGGGGGATACTCTCCCGCGAAAATGACGTCATCCGGCCGGAAAATGCACCGGTTTCCTGTTTGGCCAGGAACTACCGCACCGGTTTCCTGTTTGGCCAGGAACTACCGCGCTAATAACAAAAAGGAACCTCACGCTGATTTTAAGAGAATGTAGGATTGGACGATCGAAAAACAACAGCAAAAGAAAACACAGCTCATGGTAACTAATGCTCCACTGGCTAAGAGAAATGATCCGCAGATAGTATAAAACAATTAAAAGAACGCTTTTTGAAACGCTTCCGGTGAAAACAAATGGAATTCTGGGTAATCGAGGACTACGGAAAATTGTATGCAGTGACGGTAGTGACCAGCAGAGGTTGC